>NW_022986724.1:0-33169 GCF_009829125.3 Periophthalmus magnuspinnatus
GATTATGCAGCACAAGTGGAAAATCGGGGCCCTGACATCATTTCAGTTAGATGCATATATTAGAAATATTTAGTTTATACCTTTTACTTTCCAATGTATTGGTTTAGGGCTAGGTTTGACTCTTAAAATATTACGTTTACTTATTTTAATTGTAACAATTATAACTTTGTTATTTTCAGATGCCTAAGGACAAGGGATGGAAGCGCTCCCTTGCTGCGAAGAGGAGGAGGGAGGAGCAGCTTGAGGGAAAGCCTGCTTTCCCGATAGCGGTTCACCTTCCGCCTTTTTCCACCGGTGCCGAGACCTTTACCCGTAAGTGTATTTCAGTATGTTTTTACAACCTTCATGTCTGTCTAGTTTTGTAAATGCTGAGGTTTTTTTTAAACTTGGTTCTTTTTTAGGCCTTGGTACTGGTTCTCGCCATTCGGTGAAGCCGTGGCCAACTTCCACCGTCACCGGGAAGTGCCACAAGTTGGACTTGCCGCCGGACTTGTCCTCCGACAAGAAGGCAAGTCTATGAGTTTCAGTATGAAACAAATTCTTAAGTAATAGTTGAGGATTGTTAAATATTTTCTTCTTTTTTCTAGTTCGTTCTGATTGTCGGGAACTCGCATCTTCGTGCTGTCGTTGATGCCATCGTGCCGATGCCAGAGGGCTGCCTGTCCTTTGCCATCAGTGCGACTCCCGGAGGTTCTGCCCGTGACCTTCGGATGCAGCTGGCGGCTATGACGGCTAAGCACCTACCCAAAGGTGAGTTTAGTAATGACCATTAGATCATCTTTGGTAAATATTAAATAGTTGAACCATGAACAATGTCATTGAGAAAGTTGAACGAATGATTGTCTTTTTTTCAGAGCCCGCTTTGGTGTGTGTCATGGCGCCGTGCAACAACCTCACGGCCAGCAGGACGGTTGACGAGGCTGCAGAGGAGTTTGGCCAACTCCTCAGGTATGTCTGCGGCCGCTGGCCAAAGGTATGTAAAATAGCTGCAATTCTTTGATAATGATTGTATTGTGTAGTTGGTAAATGGTGATTTATTTCTTAAGGTGTGTGTCGTGGATTTCCCACCTCGCCTTGCTGGCAGCGTGGAAATTCAGACCCTCCTTCGCCAGGAGTACCACCGTGTGTCAGCCCGCTTTCAGGTCAACTTTGTCCAGATAGCCGACCACTTTCCCCGACACCGACGAGAGCTGTGGTGCAGGGATGGCGTAAGTACAATCTACGCTCTCATTTTACCAACTTCCTTTTTGCATGTGAGTGGTTTTATGTAACATGTCGTTATAATTTTGTTTCAGATCCACTTGAGTGATGACGCTGGGATGGGAATCCTTGTTCAGTTGCTGTGGCAGGCTTGCTACACGCAGCTAGACGTCTCTTCCCCCGCTTCCTCTGTGGCGGCGCCCCGCCCTCGCACATCCACCAGAAGGGTCTCGCCAAGAGTGGTTGTGACGGGACCGCTGCCCGTGCCACGACCACCCCCTCCTGAGTGGATTCCCATTGTGCGGGGCAGAAAGGTGAGAGATTGTTACTTTTTAGTTTCAAGCCCAAGTGGTTTATTCTGTTTCTTAATGTATATTTTCGTTACAGAACCAGCCTAGGGACTCGGCCTCCCCTGTGGGTCCCAAGGGGCGCCTGGTTCAACGGGAGGTTAGTGAATGTCATTCCTGTCTTTAAATATTGACGTTGACATTATTGTTGTATTGTGATTTATATATTTTTTTAAATTTCTGTTGTAAGGTGGAGACCGTCTTCTCCATCCCCCTGTCGCCCGTCCTCTTCAGCCCTGCTATGCTGGTCGAGATGGATGCGAGGTTTCCATTTGGCCTGACCAGCTCTGTGGAGGACGTGGCCACCTTTCCTTCGGGAAAGAAGGTAAGCGTCTTGTGTTATTTTCTCATTGCTAAAAGTTAACAATTGCCTGGTGTGAGATTGAGTAACTTATGTATCCTTTTTTGTTTTAGACGTCTCGGGCGAGGCGTCGCAAGGCTGCTTCCTCAAAGAAACGCCAGCCCAAGCGGCAGGTGAGTGTTACACATTTTCAGACATGTTTTGTTGAATTTGTGCTTTTTAAAAAAAATATATTAATATTATTACATTTTATGAAGGCGGGGGCAGCACCTGTGGTTGCGGAGGTGAGACCCGGCTCACCGTCCAGCTTCGTGCCTGCACTGGAGGAGGACCAGGTTTGTGTCATTTTGAATATGTTGATTGTTTTTGACACATTGTTGCCTGTACTTGTTTTTAATTATATATGGTTTTGTAGGCGGAGGGTGTTGTGGTAGAGGTGACACCAGGATCGTCCCCTACCAGCGTGGCCATCCTGGATTCTTTCCTGGAGGACCAGGTTTGTGTCATTTTGAATATGTTGATTGTCTTCTACACATTGTTGCCTGTAATTGTTTTTAATTATATATTGTTTTGTAGGCGGAGGCAGTTGTGGTGGAGGTGACACCAGGAACGTCCCCTACCAGCGTCGTCATCCTGGATACTTTCCTGGAGGACGAGGTTTGTTTTGCTTCTTGTGTTTTGTTTTTATTCTCCAATATGTTTATCATTTAAACAGAATATGTGCTAATGTAGACATGTTTTTGCAGTCCGGAGATGTGGAAGTGACTCCAGGAACGTCACTTGCCAGTTCCAGGGACCAAATGCAGATGTTGATGGACGAGGTGAGTTTATTTTTAACATTATTATTATAGTAGTAGTATTAGTATTATAGTGCAGAAAAATTAAGTGTACAGCAACAGCCTGATTAGATTAGTTTAATAATATATTTTCTTTGCATCTTTAAGGCCATGGACATCAGCCCTCCTGTGACCCCGCCGCTGCCGCCTCTGACCTGTCCTCTTCTGACCTGTCAGCCTTCTTCTTCTGTGACCAGTCAGCCTTCTCTTCTCAGCCCTCCACCAGCTGTCCAAGAGGAGAGAGCTTCTGACAAAGATAAGTCTTGTTGTGCACATGTTGTACCCGTCGGTGTTCCATCTGTCGTTAGGGGTAGTTTTCATCAGGGTGATTTTAGGTTCGAGTATGCAGGTGTACAGTGTATGGCGATAGCTTTGGTAGCTTTAGCTAAGCACTCGGTGTGTAATGTGTTTTCATGGGATCAGAGGCAGTTAGATTTGGTTTTGAATCTTGGGGATGCACTGTACACAGACCGTCGGAATCGGGGCTTGACTCATGGGCGTGACTTGTTAATTGCTTCAGACCTGCCACGTGAGTCAGTTATAGATGGGCAGCAGTTTAGCTTTTCTTTCAGTCAGCCAGTTAATGGGGCTGCAAATGTTGTCGAACATGAGTTTATTGAGGTGGGCGCGTGGGTAACCTTAGATGGTGCTTTAGAGCAAATGTTGGCACAGTACGACACATGTCTTATGACACTCTGTGGTGCTGCTTGTGCCATTATTAAAGACAATGGGCGGTATGCTGTAGTCGATTCTCACTCGCGTAGTGCTGAAGGATTGGTAGATCCTGATGGTAAAAGTGTGGTTATGTATTTTGGTCATATTGATGAGCTTTACAGTTTTTTTTGTACGTTGGCTGCATGCTATGGTGATGATTCAGATGAGTCTTTCAAAGAGTTTGAATTGACTGGTGTTGATGTCGTTGTTGCAGCTGATTGTGTGAGGGGCTTAAAGTGCCAAGAGGCCGCAGAAGTTTCTTCTGTACTCCCTGACAAATACCCAAAGCAGGACATTGAAGTTGTTTCTGATAGTGTGAGGGGCTTAAAGTGCCAAGAGGCCGCAGAAGTTTCTTCTGTACTCCCTGACAAATACCCAAAGCAGGACATTGAAGTTGTTTCTGATAGTGTGAGGGGCTTAAAGTGCCAAGAGGCCGCAGAAGTTTCTTCTTCTGTACTCCCTGACAAAAACACAAACCAGGACATGGAAGTTGATTTAGATGTGCTCTTTACCAGTGTTCAAGACAGTGCCCTGTCCTTTAATCCACTCAATGAAAGTGTTTGTAAGGATTTGTGCAAACACATTAAAGCTGATTTTCAGAAGCTCGGTGTGGCAGATCCAAAAACTGTAGGGCCATTAGGAGTGCCATGTAAAAATGACAAAATAGTTGCGGACGGGAATTGTTTCTTTCGGGCGGTTTCACAGGCCATTAGTGGCACTCAAAAATATCATCGGAAAATTAGACTTGCAATTGTGAAACAGCTTGAAAAAAATCCTTCAAAATACAACACCCTGTTGCGCGATGGCCACTCATCTGTGGACCAATATATCAGTGTGTCAAACATGCGTAAAGTTGGCACATGGGCCACAGAAGTAGAAATCCAGGCAGCTGCGGATTATTTAGGCGTCGATGTATTTACATTTTACAGTGGACATTGGCTTAAATATGGTTGTACTACCAAGCCTCTGTCAAACAATGGCATTTACCTAGAGAATATTAACAGTTGCCATTATGAAAATGTAATTTGTGTCAAAATACCAAATGCTAATGCTTGTTATGAATGCTGCAGAGTCCATCAATTTTCAATGGAGAGCTACAATATTCGGTCCAAAAAAGTAGCTCCCAAGTCACAGATTAATGTAGATGATGAAATTCATATAAAACCTAAATTATCAAAGTATATACAAAAGAAAAAGCTAAAGCATTTGAAAAACAGATACAATACACTTAATGAGACAATCAAGGAAAAACAGAGGACACAAAAATATAGAGATGATGCGGACTATAGAGAGGGGAAAAAGGCTGCAATCAAACATAAATACAGAACCAGCACAGAATTTAGAGAAAATCTTAAATCAACGTATAAAAAGAAATACCGAGCTGATTTAGAATACCAGAACAAACTTAAGATTGCTGGTATAAACAAATACAAAGCAAATTTAAATTACCAAAATAAACTTAAAGCTGCTAGTATCAACAAATATAAAGTTAATATAAATCATCAAAATAAACTTAAAGCTGCTAGTATCAACAAATATAAAGTTAATATAAATCATCAAAATAAACTTAAAGCTGCTAGTATCAACAAATATAAAGTTAATATAAATCATCAAAATAAACTTAAAGCTGCTAGTATCAACAACTATAAAGTTAATATAAATCATCAAAATAAACTTAAAGCTGCTAGTATCAACAAATATAAAGTTAATATAAATCATCAAAATAAACTTAAAGCTGCTGGTATCAACAAATATAAAGTTAATATAAATTATCAAAATAAACTTAAAGCTGCCAGCATCCAGAAATATCAAGTTAATCTACAACATAAACAAAATTTAAAGGCAGCCAGTAAACATAAGTACAAAGCAAATCCCCAACATCAACAAAAAGTAAAATCATTTGGCAAACAAAAATATCATAATAATGAACAATTTAAAAAGAGAACTCGGGCAGCATTTAGGAACAACCAAAAGCAACTGAAACAAAAACGGGAAAACTTCAGTTATGTTTTGGAACAGTTTTTAAAGGAAGATCAAGATGGTCCAGAGTTTATTTGCTGTGTGTGTTTAAAACTGTTATTTAGAAACCAGGTCTTACCTTGTAGAAAGGAAGACTTTATGGTTAAACCAAAATGCGCAGATGTAGCCAATACCTGCATCTCTGAGGCCTATTTACATGTGTGTGATAGTGATTGTCCGTCTCCGTGCCCCCTCTACGATTGTAGAGGTAGTTTATGGATCTGCTACACGTGCAACTCTAAACTGTGTAAGGGTCAAATGCCATCAGAATGTTCAGTAAATAATTTGGAATTGGACGATATTCCACCTGAGCTCGCCTGCTTGAACACTGTTGAACAGCACATAGTTGCTCTTAACATTAATTTCATGCAAGTTTTAGCTTTGCCAAAGGGGGGTCAGCGAGGTATCCACGGTCCAGTGACATGTGTGCCCTCAAGAGTAACCGAGTCAGTGAAGCTATTGCCGCGTAGTAACATGGATGGTATTTTATTGCCGGTAAAACTAAAACGTAAACTTACATATAAAGGGCATTATGAGTATCAGTATGTAGATACAGAACGTGTGCGGGGGGCCATTGCGTTTCTCAAACAAAACAATCAGTATTATTTAGACATTGATTTTAATGAAGAGTGGGTGAATGAATTTGTTAAAGAGGAAGCTATGGATACGGTTGTGGACGCTAATGTCGAAGGAGTTATGGATACGGGTCCGGATGCTAATGTTGAAGAAACTGCTATGGAGACGGGTGCAGATGTTAAGGTTGATGCAGAAAATCAAGCAGAACGGGAGCAGGCGGAAGATTTAGATGATGAGCTTCTACATGATAGACAGCGTCATTGCATGTATCAGGATACGTTTTTCATGCCGGTCGATATCGCTCAGGAAGCTCTTGACCACTATTTTGAGGGCATTTTGAATTTGGCTCCAGCCGAGGGGAACAGTCCGGTTAGTTTGCTGTCCGATAAAGAAAATGAGGCTAAATGTTTTCCGAAGGAGTTTCCGCTAGGTCGTAATACATTTCATAGTCCTCGGCCGGTTCCTTTGACCATGTGCAGATATTTCATTAACAGACTGCTGCATGTGGACGGTAGATTTGCACAAAATTTCAAGTTTCTTTTCTTGGCGTTGTACATGTTAGAAGTTCAGCAGGTCGTATCTAAAGTGTCGATTGCGTTGCGAAAGGGACATTCTGGTCAGGCCAATGCTGCTGCAGGCGAAGGAACTTTAGAAAATTTGTTACAGTATGATAATGGTTATCGTTTTATGCAGCCTATTAGAGGTACCCCGCCCTTCTGGCAGACTGCACAAAAAGATTTATTTGCGTGTATTCGTCAGCTTGGTATTCCAACATGGTTTTGTTCATTCAGTTCCGCAGATCTCCGCTGGCCAAGCCTCCTTAAAACGCTCTTAAAGCAGGAAGGTAGTACCCGGAGTGTTGAAGATTTAGATTGGGCAGAAAGGTGTGACCTTTTGCGTCGTCACCCTGTAACCGCAGCTCGCATGTTTGATTCCCGTTGGCATCGATTTTTACGTAAAGTTATTCTGTCCCCCGCTCAGCCAATCGGTAAAGTTATCGACTATTTTTATCGTGTAGAATTCCAACAGCGCGGGTCTCCCCACGTCCATTGTTTATTTTGGATTGAAAATGCTCCAAAGCTTGGAGTAAATACGGATGAGGAGGTAGTTCAGTTTGTTGATAAATATGTTACGTGTGAATTACCCTCTGATCCGGATTTACTGGAAAAAGTTACTTCGGTGCAGCAGCATTCTAAGCGTCACTCAAAAACATGCAAAAAAAACAACAAAGTCTGTCGTTTTAATTTTCCACGTCCGGTATCTGCACGCACATTTATCAAACAAAAGGATCCCGATTCAGAGCCTCTTGTTACAAAAGAGGAAGCTGAATTCATTATGAGCGTGCTGAAGAATGCTATCGTTGATGAAAATAACCTGTGTCTTAGTGCAGATGAGTTGTTTGCGTCATTGGGTTTATCGCAGTTCACATTTGAACAGGTGTACAGTGTTTTAGACGGACACACACACATAGTTTTAAAGAGGGACGTGGGTGAAGCTTGGATCAATAACTACAACGAGAAATTATTAACCTGCTGGAACGCCAATATGGACATCCAGTACGTTGTAGATGCGTGGGCTTGTGTCGTTTATATTATTTCATATATTTCTAAAGCAGAGAGAGACATGGGTTTATTGTTAAGTAATGCACAGAAAGAAGCTTCCAAAGGTAATGTTAGTGCAAAAGAGGCATTTAAAAAATTAGGCAGCGTTTATCTTCATAATCGTGATGTCTCTGCACAGGAAGCTGTCTACCGCGTGACAAATATGCACTTAAAGGAATTTTCAAGAAAAGTTACATTTGTGCCGACCGGTGATAACATAGTACGTATGAGCAAACCAATTGGCGAAATAGATGATGAAATGGGGGAAGACATTTGGATGACAAACACGATAGATCGTTATTCAAGTAGACCAAATGACAGCACATTTAATGACATGTGCATCGCGACATTCGTATCCGAATATCGCTTGCTCGGGCCATCGGACAAATGTAAAAATCCAATTATTTTACAGAACGGATTGGGTGCGATTACTAAAAGAACACGGACCAAGCCCGCAGTTGTTAGATATGCGCGTTTTTCTGAGACTAAAAACACAGAGTTATTTCATCAAAGTATCCTTCAGTTATTCATGCCGTATCGCGTCGACACTGATTTGAAGCCGCCTCCATTTGAAACATTTGAACATTTCTATAAAACTGGGGATGTGCGTTTGAGTGACGGGTCTGTGCAATTGGTTAAATCGATAGTTGATTCAAATAGGCGTCGATTCGAACTTGCAGCTGAGGACTTGGATGAGGTTCATGAGCAGATGGAATCTGGAGAGATACATGAAGATGCATGGGGCTTGCTCTGCCCAGAACAGGAAGTGGAGAGGTTGGAGTCGAGGGAGGAGTTCAGAGAGATGTTGCAGGCTGTTGGTTCTGAGCAGGAGCAAGAGGCTATTCCAGACTTGGCTGTAAGAAACGAGCAAGTTTGTCACATAGAGAAAAGAAATGTGATGAGTCGTCAAGAGGGTCTTTTACTTGTGAAAACTCTGAATGAGCAACAACTGTCCATTTTTTACAAAATACGGCAATGGTGTTTAGACAAAGTAGCTGGTAACAACCCAGAGCCATTGCATGTTTTTATCACAGGTGGAGCAGGCACAGGGAAAAGTCACCTGATCAGAGCAATTCAATACGAGGCGTCGCGTCTATTTGCTCCTATTTGCCATAGTCCAGATAATGTTAGTGTTTTGTTAACGGCTCCAACAGGGATAGCAGCATATAATTTACAGGCGGCTACTATCCACACAACGTTCAGTATCGGTACTAATGTTTCCCTCCCCTACACACCGCTGGGGGAGGAAAAGATTAATACACTGCGCGTTAAATATATGGATTTACAAATTGTAATTATCGATGAAATATCCATGGTTGATAAAAAGTTATTTACTTATATTCACGGGCGATTGCGTCAAATCAAACAGTCAGGTGACTTTTCTCCATTTGGAAATGTGTCTGTTATCACTGTTGGGGATTTCTATCAATTATCACCGGTCATGGGTCAAGCTCTGTACAAAGAAAACATAGGTGTTAATTTATTTACAGATTTATTCAAGATGGCAGATTTAAGAACTGTATTCAGACAAAAAGATAACACTTTTGCAGAGCTATTAAATCGGCTTAGAGTCCGCTCAAGGTTGACACCACTGCTTGATGGAGATATAGATATATTAAAACGTTGTGAAACAGGCGAAGATCCCGACGTGTTACACATTTTCACCAAAAACAGCTTTGTATCAAATTACAATTTAAAGATATTGAATAAAGTGTGTCCAGAAAAGGTAACAATCAGTGCGCGTGATTTTGGCTATGACAAAAAGACCGGGAAGTTAATCGAGATACAAGGCCATCTCCATAAATCCAAACAGGCCAGTTTGGAGGAGTCTTTAATCTTGGGTGTAAATGCGCGTGTTATGCTCTGTAAAAATGTAGATCTAGCTGACGGTTTAGTAAATGGGGTATGTGGCATTGTTACACATATAGTTGAAAATCCAGAGAATAAACAGCCTCCTCTTGCAATCTATGTTAAATTTGACGACGATCGAGTAGGCGCACAGAGGAGGAGGCAAACACGTACCCCTGCTCACCTGACTGGTTCTACTCGCATAGAACCAGAGGAGGAGCAGGCAAATAAACGGGGAGAAAAGCGGCGTCAGTTTCCTCTTAAACTTGCGTGGGCGTGTACAGTTCATAAAGTACAGGGTGTTACTGTAGATCAAGCAGTGGTGTCCCTTAAACAAGTATTCACGGCGGGTCAGGCGTATGTGGCCCTTAGTCGCGTTAGGAGTTTAGAGGGTCTTGTCATTCAGGACTTTGATGAAGATGCCATTTATTGTAATGATGGCATTAGAGCGGCGCTTCAGAACATGCCTCCCTTCATAGTCGAGAGTATGCCCTGGCACCTTCAAGAGGCACATGTCCTGACATTCTTTTATATGAATGTTCATGGTTTAGAGCGGCATGTGTCCGATTTGGCTTTATGCACACAGCACTGGCAGCCTAACTGTATCGCTGTGGTAGAGACATGGTTTACTGTAAATTCATCTTTTCAAACTAGTCACATTGAAGGTTTTAACTTCCACAGTCGTCCCCGTAGTTTATCTTATCAGCAGAGTAAACATCCAGCACTGACTAGTTTACTGGTTCAACGGCACGGTGGCGTTGGTATTTACTGTGAAGAAAACCTTAACTATGAAATCACAGTACGAGATTTTAGTTTAGAATGTTTAGTGAATTATTTTGCAGAGTATAAAATTATAGTTTCTGTTATTTACCGCCCACCGTCATACCCCATGTCTCTATTTAAGTATAACTTGGACAGATTATTGAATTGGCTTGAATCACATTGTGCCACTGTGGCAGTGACGGGAGATTTTAATGATGACATATTGAAATCTTCAAATCTCTGCAATTTTATGATAGAAAAAGGTTATGTTCAATATGTCACATCTCCCACAACAGAGAGGGGGACATTAATTGATCATTTATATGTGAAATCTACAGAGTATGATATAGATTCTGTAGTGGTGCCAACATACTTCAGCGACCATGAGGGGATCGTATTTTCTTTTAAGGCTAGATCTACATAGGCCATAATATTATTTTTAATTGGTTAATTTAAAATGAACAGTTGTTGTTTATTGACATCTCATCACATTGTAGCGCGTCGCTTCGTCTTTAATCATGTATTTGTATTTACATTATGTGAAGTTGTTTTAATTTTGGATCATGGAGATTGTTGTAAAGGGTTTTAAATGGTTGTTGACTTATCGGTGTGTTATAGTGTTTATTATGCACCTTGTTAATCATGAATTTTTAAGTGTTTTAATCAGGTTTTTATTGTATATTTAAGTCTTATATATGTTTGTATTTAATGTGACCATACAGTGATGAGTGCACACATACTGTATGGTTTGTCCTTTGTCAAAGTTCCACTGACTGGTTCACCTGCACTTTTCTGTCTCCCTTTCTCTCTCTCTCCCTAACTATATACACTCACCATCTCACATTCCCTCCCTCCACCACCCTTTCTTTTTCTTTCCATCTTCCCCTTGCCATCTCTATCTTGCCATCTCTCTTTACCTCTCCCTCTCTGTAACTCAGTCTTTCTCACCACCATCTCTGTCTGTCTCTAGCTCTCTCCTCAAGTCTTTCTAATTCACTCTCTCTCTCTACTCGCCCTTCGCTGCCTCCCTCTGTCAACCCCCCCCCCTCCAATTCTCTAGCTCTCTCCCTCGCTTCCTCTCTCCAACTAACTCTTAACTCCCTCACTCTATCTCTGTCTGTCTCTAACTCCTATCTCTCTCTCTCCTTTTTTCTGTCCTTTCTCTCCCTCTTTCTGTCCTTTTCCTCCCCCTTTCTGACCTTTCTCCCTCTTTCTGTCCTTTGTTTCCCTCTCCCTCTCTCTCTGTCCTGTGTTTCCTTTCCTTTCCTCCTCTCCTTGAACCACCACCTTATCGCGGTGGAGAGGTTTGCGTGCCCAGATGACCCTAGGAGCTGTGTTGTGAGGGGCTTTATGCTCCTGGCAGTCTCCCAGGACAAACAGGTTCTAGGTGATGGGTCAGACAAAGAGTGGTTCAATATAACCAAATTAATACAGAAAATAAAAATGTGTGTTTTGAGTAATGCTTAGTAATGTTTATGTGAATTCATATGAGCATTCACTATTCAGTTCACCTAGAGTTCGTTCATTGCTATTCACATGTTGTTGCTTTCCATTTCAGATGCCCTCCCAGTGACCAGCTAGATGCCCTTTTGTGCCCTGATCTTGTTCTGTGGAACTGAACCCTCCATTTCCTCGCCTGGCTGGATGACCTGGTGCCTGTCTGGGGTGGCGTCATGCCGTGGATGGGCCCCTCTCCGTCTTAGTTGAGTGGCTCTGGCCCTACAGACTCGAACTCTATCTGCCAATGGATTTGCATTAGTCCTGGTCACATCTGCAGCTGTCTGTCCATGGAAGTGGATCTCTTCTTAACTGTGGTTCGCCTCAAGGTTTCTCCCACTGATTTTTACTTTGGAGGGGAGGGTCTAAGGATGGGGGCACTCTAGGACAGTTCTCCTTTTGATTGTTTTCTCTTGATTCATTTGCTTGTCTGTTTCATTGTTGATTTTCTAACTTTCTGTTGGTTAAATCAGTTCTCATGTTCTACCCTGTGTGTGTGTGTGTACGTGTGGGTGTGTATATAGACACATGTTTTGGTTTAGTTACATGGCTAACGTCAGCTCATGTATTGATGTAGTTATTTTGTGATGTATAATGGTAATGTTTTGATGAGCAATAACAACATGCTGTTATTCTCCATAAAGACTGAACTGTAAATAAATGTGCTCTTTTGTGTCACATTTGTAATACATTTTGGGTTTTGTCTTGGTTTTATTTTAAGTTGTCAAGTTTAGAACAATACAGTTGAACTGATGAGATAAATAAAATATTTGAAATTAAACTAATTTCTGTTTATTTAATAGAAAATGTAAGTAAACATTCAGTGTATTAACTTAACAGGCAATTGTGTCAAAACACTTTGCACATTTTGACATAATGTATAAACTTTAATTAGAGTGATTTTTGTTTTTTTTCGGCAGGAGTGGTTTGGAATAATAAAGAGGATAACATTGCCCTTAAGGGCAGAAAAGTTTAAAACATACCTTTGGCATAATGTGAGATGTTTTATGACAAAACAGATATATTGGGGTTTATCATGGTTGCGGGAACATGCGTTATTAATCCTATTTGGTTTAAAACTTAATGATATGGTGCCTCAAGCAGTATCAGCAGGTCTAATTTAGTGGGTGAGGGCTTTGACCATTATCTTCCTAGTCCAGAACGGCTAGGCCCTCCTGACCAGTCAGTGTCTTCTTCCAACTGTAATATTTTTTTTATTTTTTTTGCTGGAACATTGTGTTAATGATTAGACATTATTTAACATGAGCATAAACACATCAAATTATAGCCAAAGGTTAGTTTCCATCCATTGTGTTAGGGGCTGGGGTCACAAAAGGGTCAAAGTAAAAAACTGCACACTGCATTCATTGCAAAGTTCCCATAGTTGCACTTGGTGTTTAGGAGACCAAAGTAGCGGGGCTGGCAAAGGCTGAGCCAGTCATAAAATGCCATAGCAGAGACATGTACACTCCAAAGGAGTGAGAATAAAAACACAGTCTACACAAAATGCCAGCTGGTGCACAGAGAGACCAGTCTATTGTTTCCTCAGGTACACCACACCACACACACAGACATTTTATACTGCCCATCACCTCCAAATATGTTGTAGTTTTAAAAACTGAAACAAAATTTTTGGCTATGTGTCATTGGGGCTTAATTGATTAATCTGCCAATGGTGTCAGACATTTTTATCAGAATGATTTTCCTAGGATTATAGAGAGTGGAATAACTTGTGTGTATTCAGCCTTTTTTGGACATATACTTACTTTACTCAGTTAAGAAAAAAGTGCCTCGGGGATAAAGCATCAGTGGAGGAAGATGTAAATCAGGTGTTTATGAAGTTTACTCAGATTCAGATATCAGTAGTCAGCTGGGCTACACAATTTCAGCATGGAAATATGACCATAACATTATTACACAACCCCAGCCTTCTGCTGATAGTGACATGACATGGATACTGTGCCCTTGCCCGATAAGAATAAGCAAAGCTTTGTGTGGTCAGAGGGTCAAAATGTTTATTGCATAAAAAAATTAAAACAATCATAATACAAAATGCTAAAAAATACATATAACACATGACTTGAAATAGAGGTCACGGTTTTCTGGGAGTCGACTCACAATTTAGATTTTTGTTGTTATCTCGTATTATCACTCGTATAGCACAGACAATAACACAGGACCATACTCACCCACTGTACCGGTACTTTACTCTACTGCCTTCAGGACGACGATACAGGACTCTCAGATGTAACAAGCACGCTTCAAAAATAGTCTCATACCCACAGCCATTATTAACTTGAACAATTTATAGACTATGGAACTCTAATTATCATTATGCACTTTTACAATGTCAATTACTTGCCTTGTGTTTGTCCAATATATGTGATGTGTTTGTGTGGCATTGTATATATGTATGGCGTTTTTCCCTGTGTGATTTGACTTTGAGGACAAATTTCCCCTCGGGGACAATAAAGTAACTAACTAACTATCTTTCTATTGCTTTTAAGAGGTACATAAAATAATCTGCTTCTGAGAGTTCACAGTACCCTGTGATTGGTTAAAGCTCTCTCTGAGACACTTAAAAAGGTTAATTAATAGGCGTGGATGGGAAAAAAAGAATGTGACAAAAACTTGACAGTTACATCTTATAGACAAAGAGAATCACCATGAGAAAGCAGATTGACATCGGGGTTTGACCAGGATCACCATCCTGCCCAGCCCTAATGGTGAAGTTTGGTATATTTATGGTGTATTTGTAAGTGTGTAATATGTGTAAGAATCATTTTTACCATGTCTTAATGCAATATATCCATTAACAACACCACTGACTACAGCATTTCCTCCAGGGTTTACTAGTTTGGCTGTGCACGTGCGTTATCACGTACTTGTGCACAATGGAGGAGAAAAATATAGACCGTTATATTATAAATAGATTTATTCTTGTCAGTTTCTTTACTGTAGTATGTAAATTGCCATGTATTTAACATTGTTTAAAGCAATTAAATGGCTGTAAAACACCATGGGCATTTTGGGCATTTTAAATAAATAATCTTATAGTTTGTTTAATTTGATAACAAGCCTTTAATCAGTTGCAGTAAATAGTTCTGAAGTTATCACCTAATACAGTTATTTCTGTTGTGTTTCTGAATAAAACCAGTAGCAGTCAAAATCAACACAATAGTCAAGGAGCAAACCTCAGTTTCATCCTTTTATTTCTTTACAGAACCCATGCACACTTAAATGTATCTGTCCAACTAATTATGTGCACAGACTTAAAGTAGTTGGTTTACTCTGCATTTTGTTAAATTTCAAAGTGGCACCTGTAAACTGTTGGATGGAAAAGCATTACATAAAAATGTGACCATGTACCATTACAAAGCATTAAAATGCATTTTATTATCATCTACAAAGGCAAGTATAAGTTAGTTATGAGCTGAAATGGTTTTTGCATCTGTTCTAGTTGTGTTATCATCAGCACTAGCACCACTGTTTGTGAGCAGAGCAATGAGAGAAACAGACAACTATGGCGTAGAGCAAAACCCGAAGCGGGTCACTTTGAGTGATGGACTGGACTAGGCAGGTAAAGTATGAGAAGATACGGACTGTGAAAACATTCAACGCACTTAGTAATGTATGGGAGATTTAACACATCGCCATGACAACCCAGTGAGAAATACCATATAGTTTCCATTGACTTTTCTAATCAAGATGTCTCAAAGAGGCATTGTGCCAAATTTCACATTACTCAATGACATTATAATTTTTACTCATTTATGGGAAATTTTGGTATCACTCCTATTAGAATAACATTGATGCTTTTACACATCACCATAGCAGGACGGATAAATATATAACAGAGTTTTCATCGGCTTTTTTGATTGAGATGATCAAATGGAATTTTTTTAAATGAAATTTCATAATATTTCTGAAAAATATATATTTTTGGGTGCTATCATGGTAATATTGTTTCTTTCACAATAACTTAAGTTTAGGCAAGAAAGTTTTAAAACTGATTCAAATTTGGGCCCAATCAGACTTTGTATGCGTGAATGGGAGCAAATTTGGAAAATTGGAAATTTCAAAACTTTCACTGGAAATTTGTGATTTCCATGGATGCAATATGTTTTGATAATTGTAGGTGATGCTGTCGCATCATTTTGATACAAATATGTAACTTAAATTGTTTAAACTCTTAATTTGTTGGCGGCCTGAAAATCCTCCTGATTCTAACAGCCCTCGCGCTTTACACTCGACCAACCCGACACTTCCTAATGGCGGTGCTAATGCGCCACTAGTCTGTTTTGTAGCGCCTTTGTGCTATACTTATATAGGCTTATAAGTATATTCTTACACGCTAAACAAAGTGAACAAACATTGGAAGCGCTGATGCACAAAATGCAATAACATGGGTTATTCCAGGCATCGCCATGGAAACAGCGTGTAAGGGGACAACCTGTAGATACATTGTGCCAATTTTCACGTTTCTCAATGAAGTTAATAAGTTGCAAAGTAAATTTTGACATGTGTAAATTTCAAAAATTCCGTTGGAATTTTGCAGCTTCGCCGCACGGAAACCATAAAAGGGATCATCATGAATTGGATAACTTTTGATGCCCCACTTGTCTAGATGATGTACAGTGATTTTCAGCCCTGCTGGTGAAGCCCCCTCAGAGGAGTTGATTAAAATGCGACGTCAGTGAAAACGCTGACTCGCCATTTTGGAATTTTCAATCCAAGAGGGCCGACTTCTGGTTTGTCAGGGGGCGTGGCCATAATAATATTTTTTGTTTGGCATCACTTGAAGAATGCGTGTGCTGAATTTCGTGGGTCTACGGCAAAGTTGACATCGGGACGTCTCCCATTGACGCAATGTATATTGAGTTTTGCAGGGGGCGCTGTCGCGCCATTTTTTATGCCCAATTATGCAACACATAAAAAGATAAATTTTTTGACAGACCTGAGTTTTGGACAAAATTTGGTGAGTTTTTGAATATGAGGGGCTCAAATTCCTGCACAAAGAGCAGAAGGAAGAAGAAGTTAAAGCCGCAAGAGGCATCGAACGGCCCTCACACGCCGCGCTTCGCACTCGGCCGACCCGGCACTCCCTGTGGGTGGCACTGACATGCCACTTGCTTGTTTTATTGCGGCTTTGGGCTGCACTTGTCACCAAACAAGTCAATAGACATCGGTGCTGATGCACAAAATGTAAAAATATGGGTTTTTCCAGGCATCGCCATGGCAACACCGTGCAAAATACAAATATGACTTGGGTCTGATTGACTTTTTTGATCAAGATGACATGAAGAGTCATGGTGCCAAATTTCACATTATTCCATGAAACTAATATTGTTCCCATGAATGGGAAAAATTGGGAGGTTTCCCATTAGGATAACATTGGCAGTTTGGCGCATCACCATGGCAACACGGTGCAAAAGATGACATAGGTCTGATTGACTTTATTGATTGGGATGACCCAATGGAATTTTGTGTCAAATTGGGTAGCATTTGGGAAAACAAAATTTTTGGCCTTCCATACAAATATATTAGATGTTCTGTAGGGGGCGCTATCGCGCCAATTTAGTTTCTATCATAATGAGTAGCTTTAGGCTCAAAAGTTTTACAACTGATTTGAATTTGACCAAAATCGGACATTGCACGCACAAACGGGAGCAAATTTTGACTTTTGAAAATTGCAAAAACTCCGATGGAATTTTGCGGCTTCGCCGCACGGAAACCATAAAAGGGATCATCATGAATTGGATAACTTTTGATGCTCCACTTGTCTAGATGATGTACAGTGATTTTCAGCCCTGCTGGTGAAGCCCCCTCAGAGGAGTTGATTAAAATGTGACGTCAGCGAAAACGCTGACTCGCCATTTTGGAATTTTCAATCCAAGATGGCCGACTTCTGGTTTGTCAGGGGGCGTGGCCATAATAATATTTTTTGTTTGGCATCACTTGAAGAATGCGTGTGCTGAATTTCGTGGGTCTACGGCAAAGTTGACATCAGGACGTCTCCCATTGACGCAATGTATATTGACTTTTGCAGGGGGCGCTGTCGCGCCATTTTTTTATGCCCAATTATGCAACACATAAAAAGATAAATTTTTTGACAGACCTGAGTTTTGGACAAAATTTGGTGAGTTTTTGAATATGAGGGGCTCAAATTCCTGCTCAAAGAGCAGAAAGAAGAAGAAGTTAAACCCGCAAGCGGCATCGAACGGCCCTCGCGGGCCGTGCTTCGCACTCGGGCGACCCGGCACTTCCTGTGGGTAGCGCTAACGCGCCACTTGTCCCTTTTTTATTGCGGCTTTGGGCTGCACTTGTCACCAAACAAGTCAAAACACATTGGAAGTGCTGATGCACAAAATACAAAAACATGGGTTTTGCAGGCATCGCCATGGCAACACCGTGCAAAATACAAACTTGGCCCATTGGACTTTTTTGTCGGGGACGACCTGAAGAATCACTGTGCCAAATTCTATGTTCGTTGTTGACGGTAATATGTCGTTATAAGACTTTGAAATGTACAAAAATTTGGAAATTTTCCCATTAGGATAACATGGGCGCTTTCGCGCATCGCCATGGTAACCCAGTAAAAAATATGACATGAGTCTGATTGACTTTTTTGATCAGGATGACATGAAGAGTCATGGTGCCAAATTTCACATTATTCCATGAAACTAATATTTTTCCCATGAATGGGAAAAATTTGGAGATTTCCCATTAGGATAACATTGGCAGTTTGGCGCATCGCCATGGCAACACGGTGCAAAAAAAAGCATGGGTCTGATTGACTTTATTGATTGGGATGACCCAATGGAATTTTGTGTCAAATTTGGTAACATTTGGAAAAACTACATTTTCAGCCTTCCATACAAATTTATTTGTTATTCTGTAGGGGGCGCTGTCGCGCCAAATTGATTTCTTTCACAAACATTAGAATTAGGCCGGAAAGTTTTACAACTGATTCGAATTTGAGCAAAATCGGACTTTGCATGCACAAACGGGAGCAAATTTTGACTTTTGAAAATTGCAAAAATTTTGATGGAATTTTGCGGCTTCGCCGCACGGAAACCGTAAAAGGGATCATCATAAATTGGATAACTTTTGATGCCCCACTTATCTAGATGATGTACAGTGATTTTCAGCCCTGCAGGTGAAGCGCCTTCAGAGGAGTTGACGAAAATGCGAGGTCAGCGAAAACGCTGACTCGGCATTTTGGAAATTTCAATCCAAGATGGCCGACTTCCGGTGGGTCAGGGGGCGTGGCCATAATAATCTTTTTTGTTTGGCATCACTTGAAGAATGCGTGTACCGAATTTCATGGCTCTACGCCAAACTTGACGTCGCAACGTCTCCCATTGACGCAATGTATTTTGACTTTTGCAGGGGGCGCTGTCGCGCCATTTTTTAATGCCCAATGATGCACCACATAAAAAAATAAATTTTTCGCCAAACCTGAATTTTGGGCAAAATTTGGTGAGTTTTTGAAAATGTTCAGGGGGTCAAATTACTGCTCAAAGAGCAGAAGAATAAAAAAAATAATAATAATTAAAGCCGCAAGCGGCATCGAACGGCCCTCGCGGGCCGTGCTTCGCACTAGGCCGGCCCCGCACTCCCTGTGGGTGGCGCTGACGCGCCACTTGTCCCTTTTGTATTGCGGCTTTGGGCTGCACTTGTCACCAAACAAGTCAATTTGTGCTGATGCACAAAATGCAACAACATGGGTTTTCCAGGCATCGCCATGGCAACACCGTGCAAAATACAAACTTGGCCCCCTGGACTTTTTGGTCGGGGACGACCTGAAGAATCACTGTGCCAAATTTTATGTTCGTCGTTGACGGTAATATGTCGTTATAAGACTTTGAAATGTACGAAAATTTGGAAATTTTCCCATTAGGATAACATGGGCGCTTTCGCGCATCGCCATGGCAACCCAGTGAAAAATATGACATGGGTCTGATTGACTTTTTTGATCAGGATGACATGAAGAGTCATGGTGCCAAATTTCACATTATTCCATGAAACTAATATTTTTCCCATGAATGGGAAAAATTGAGAGGATTCCCATTAGGATAACATTGGCAGTTTGGCGCATCGCCATGGCAACACGGTGCAAAAGACGACATAGGTCTGATTGACTTTATTGATTGGGATGACCCAATGGAATTTTGTGTCAAATTTGGTAACATTTGGGAAAACTAAATTTTCGGTCCTCCATACAAATGTATTAGATGTTCTGTAGGGGGCGCTATCGCGCCAATTTAGTTTCTGTGATAATGAGTAGCTTTAGGCCCGAAAGTTTTACAACTGATTCGAATTTGAGCCAAATCGGACTTTGCATGCGCAAACGGGAGCAAATTTTGACGTTTGAAAATTGCAAAAATTCCGATGGAAATTTGCGGCTTTGCCGCACGGAAACCGTAATAGGGATCATCATAAATTGGATAACTTTTGATGCCCCACTTGTCTAGATGATGTACAGTGAATTTCAGCCCTGCAGGTGAAGCGCCTTCAGAGGAGTTGACGAAAATGCGAGGTCAGCGAAAACGCTGAGTCGGCATTTTGGAATTTTCAATCCAAGATGGCCGACTTCCGGTGTGTCAGAGGGCGTGGCCATAATAATCTTTTTTGTTTGGCATCACGTGAAGAATGCATGTCCCGAATTTGGTGGCTGTATGAAAAAGTTGACGTCGACGTCTCCCATTGACGTCAAAAATTTGACTTTTGCAGGGGGCGCTGTCGCGCCATTTTTTTATGTCCAATGATGCACCACATAAAAAAATAAATTTTTCACCAGACCTGAATTATGGGCAAAATTTGGTGAGTTTTTGAATATGTTCAGGGGGTCAAATTCCTGCTCAAAGAGCAGAAGAAAGAAGAAAAAAAAAAAAAAAAAAAAAATTAAAGCCGCAAGCGGCATCGAACGGCCCTCGCGGGCCGTGCTTCGCACTCGGCCGACCCGGCACTCCCTGTGGGTGGCGCTGACGTGCCACTTGTCCCTTTTTTATTGCGGCTTTGGGCTGCACTTGTCACCAAACAAGTCAAAACACATGGGAAGTGCTGATGCACAAAATGCAAAAACATGGGTTTTGCAGGCATCGCCATGGCAACACCGTGCAAAATACAAACTTGGCCCGTTGGACTTTTTTGTCGGGGACGACCTGAAGAATCACTGTGCAAAATTTTATGTCCGTCATTGACGGTAATAAGTCGTTATAAGACTTTGAAATGTACGAAAATTTGGAAATTTTCCCATTAGGATAACATGGGCGCTTTCGCGCATCGCCATGGCAACCCAGTGAAAAATATGACAAGGGTCTGATTGACTTTTTTGATCAGGATGACATGAGGAGTCATGGTGCCAAATTTCACATTATTCCATGAAACTAATATTTTTCCCATGAATGGGAAAAATTGGGAGGTTTCCCATTAGGATAACATTGGCAGTTTGACGCATCGCCATGGCAACACGGTGCAAAAGACGACATAGGTCTGATTGGCTTTATTGATTGGGATGACCCAATGGAATTTTGTGTCAAATTTGGTAACATTTGGGAAAACTAAATTTTTGGCCTTCCATACAAATTTATTAAATGTTCTGTAGGGGGCGCTATCGCGCCAATTTATTTTTTGTCACAATGAGTAGCTTTAGGCCGGAAAGTTTTACAACTGATTCGAATTTGAGCAAAATCGGACTTTGCATGCGCAAACGGGAGCAAATTTTGACTTTTGAAAATTGCAAAAATTCCGATGGAATTTTGCGGCTTCGCCGCACGGAAACCGTAAATGGGATCATCATAAATTGGATAACTTTTGATGCCCCACTTGTCTAGATGATGTACAGTGATTTTCAGCCCAGCCGGTGAAGCACCTTCAGAGGAGTTGACGAAAATGCGAGGTCAGCGAAAACGCTGACTCGGCATTTTGGAATTTTCAATCCAAGATGGCCGACTTCCGGTGTGTCAGAGGGCGTGGCCATAATAATATTTTTTGTTTGGCATCACTTGAAGAATGCATGTACCGAATTTCGTGGCTGTATGAAAAAGTTGACGTCGACGTCTCCCATTGACGCTCGAAAATTTGACTTTTGCAGGGGGCGCTGTCGCGCCATTTTTTTATGCCCAATGATGCACCACATAAAAAAATAAATTTTTCAGCAGACCTGAATTGTGGGCAAAATTTGGTGAGTTTTTGAATATGTTCAGGGGGTCAAATTCCTGCTCAAAGAGCAGATGAAAGAAGAAATAAAAATAATAATAATAATAATAATATTTTTTAGCAAAAACAATATATCCGATAACATTAGAAACACATATTATACGTTTTTTGAAAGCTCTCGACTTTCCCCACGTCACCGTGGGGTCAATGGCGAATGACGAGCGCTAACGCGCTCGTCATTCGCCATGACGTCGGGGTCCGCCATTGACCTCCCATTGACTTCCATTCATTTTAGCAGTTATAAGTATGGCCCATGCCTGCGGCATGGGGGCTTGGATAGGGCTCGATGCCAGGAGTGTGTTTGGGGACATTAGCGCTTCGCGCTGCGTCAGCGTCAACATTGAGTCAATGGGCTTCGCCCATTGACTCAATGTTGACGCTGACATGCTAGCAAGAACAAATATGCATGTCCCATGCCTACGGCATGGGTTGCTAGGACACAGGAGTCTGTGCAAGGTCGCGGTGCTGCCACGAAGTTGCGCGCTTCGCGCGCAACTTCGTGAAGACAGTCTGCAACGATGAGTGCTTCGCACTCATCGTTGCGGAAGCAATAGGCCCTACGCCCTGTAGGGGCTCGGGCCTAATAATAATAATATTTTTAGCAAAAACAATATATCCGATAACATTAGAAACACATATTATACGTTTTTTGAAAGCTCTCGACTTTCCCCACGTCACCGTGGGGTCAATGGCGAATGACGAGCGCTAACGCACTCGTCATTCGCCATGGCGTCGGGGTCCGCCATTGACCTCCCATTGACTTCCATTCATTTTAGCAGTAACAAGTATGGCCCATGCCTGTGGCATGGGGGCTTGGATAGGGCTCGATGTCAGGAGTGTGTTTGGGGACATGAGCGCTTCGCGCTGCGTCAGCGTAAACATTGAGTCAATGGGCTTCGCCCATTGACTCAATGTTGACGCTGACATGCTAGCAAGAACAAATATGCATGTCCCATGCCTACGGCATGGGTTGCTAGGACACAGGAGTCTGTGCAGGGGGCGATGGGGGACGAGTCCTCCTATTGACTCCTGTTAACGCATGTCAGCGTCAACATCGAGTCAATGGGCTTCGCCCATTGACTCGATGTTGACGCTGACATGCTAGCAACAACAAATATGAAAACCCATGCCTACGGCATGGGTTGCTAGGACACAGGAGTCTGTGCAAGGTCGCGGTGCTGCCACGAAGTTGCGCGCTTCGCGCGCAACTTCGTGAAGACAGTCTGCAACGATGAGTGCTTCGCACTCATCGTTGCGGAAGCAATAGGCCCTACGCCCTGTAGGGGCTCGGGCCTAATAATAAAAATAATAATATTTTTAGCAAAAACAATATATCCGATAACATTAGAAACACATATTATACGTTTTTTGAAAGCTCTGGACCTTCCCCACGTCACCGTGGGGTCAATGGCGAATGACGAGCGCTAACGCGCTCGTCATTCGCCATGACGTCGGGGTCCGCCATTGACCTCCCATTGACTTCCATTCATTTTAGCAGTTATAAGTATGGCCCATGCCTGCGGCATGGGGGCTTGGATAGGGCTCGATGCCAGGAGTGTGTTTGGAGACATGAGCGCTTCGCGCTGCGTCAGCGTCAACATTGAGTCAATGGGCTTCGCCCATTGACTCAATGTTGACGCTGACATGCTAGCAACAACAAATATGCAAACCCATGCCTACGGCATGGGTTGCTAGGACACAGGAGTCTGTGCAAGGTCGCGGTGCTGCCACGAAGTTGCGCGCTTCGCGCGCAACTTCGTGAAGACAGTTTGCAACGATGAGTGCTTCGCACTCATCGTTGCGGAAGCAATAGGCCCTACGCCCTGTAGGGGCTCGGGCCTAATTAAAGCCGCAAGCGGCATCGAACGGCCCTCGCGGGCCGTGCTTCGCACTAGGCCGGCCCCGCACTCCCTGTGGGTGGCGCTAACGCGCCACTTGTCCCTTTTTTATTGCGGCTTTGGGCTGCACTTGTCACCAAACAAGTCAAAACACATTCGAAGTGCTGATGCACAAAATGCAAAAACATGGGTTTTCCAGGCATCGCCATGGCAACACCGTGCAAAATACAAAGTTGGCACCTGGGACTTTTTTGACGGGGACGACCTGAAGAATCACTGTGCCAAATTTCACATTCCTCAATGAAGCGAATAAGTCGTTATAAGACTTTAAAATGTACGAAAATGTTGAAATTTTCCCATTAGGATAACATGGGCGCTTTCGCGCATCGCCATGGCAACCCAGTGAAAAATATGACTTGGGTCTGATTGACTTTTTTGATCAGGATGACATGAAGAGTCATGGTGCCAAATTTCACATTATTCCATGAAACTAATATTTTTCCCATGAATGGGAAAAATTGGGAGGTTTCCCATTAGGATAACATTGGCAGTTTGGCGCATCGCCATGGCAACACGGTGCAAAAGACGACATAGGTCTGATTAACTTTATTGATTGGGATGACCCAATGGAATTTTGTGTCAAATTTGGTAACATTTGGGAAAACTAAATTTTCAGCCTTCCATACAAATTTATTTGTTATTCTATAGGGGGTGCTGTCGCGCCAAATTTATTTGTTTCACAATCAGGAGAATTAGGCATGAAAGTTTTACAACTGATTCGAATTTGACCAAAATCGGACTTTGCATGCGCAAACGGGAGCAAATTTTGAAATTTGAAAATTGCAAAAATTCCGATGGAATTTTGCGGCTTCGCCGCACGGAAACCGTAAAAGGGATCATCATAAATTGGATAACTTTAGATGCCCTACTTGTCTAGATGATGTACAGTGAATTTCAGCCCTGCAGGTGAAGCGCCTTCAGAGGAGTTGACGAAAATGCGACGTCAGCGAAAACGCTGACTCGGCATTTTGGAATTTTCAATCCAAGATGGCCGACTTCCGGTGCATCAGAGGGCGTGGCCACAATAATATTTTTTGTTTGGCATCTCTTGAAGAATGCATGTACCAAATTTCGTGGCAGTATGAAAAAGTTGACGTTGACGTCTCTCATTGACGTCAAAAATTTGACTTTTGCAGGGGGCGCTGTCGCGCCATTTTTTTATGCCCAATGACGCACCACATAAAAAAATAAATTTTTCACCAGACCTGAATTATGGGCAAAATTTGGTGAGTTTTGGAATATGTTCAGGGGGTCAAATTCCTGCTCAAAGAGCAGAAGAAAGAAGAAATAAAAAAAAAATTAAAGCCGCAAGCGGCATCGAACGGCCCTCGCGGGCCGTGCTTCGCACTCGGACGACCCGGCACTCCCTGTGGGTGGCGCTAACGCGCCACTTGTCCCTTTTTTATTGCTGCTTTGGGCTGCACTTGTCACCAAACAAGTCAAAACACATCGGAAGTGCTGATGCACAAAATGGCAAAATTTGGGGTTTTCCAGGCATCGCCATGGCAACACCGTACAAAATACAAACTTGGCCCCCCGGACTTTTTTGACGGGGACAACCTGAAGAATCACTGTGCCAAATTTTATGTCCGTCGTTGACGGTAATAAGTCGTTATAAGACTTTGAAATGTACGAAAATTTGGAAATTTCCCCATTAGGATAACATGGGCGCTCTCGCGCATCGCCATGGCAACCCAATGAAAAATATGATATGGGTCTGATTGACTTTTTTGATCAGGATGACATGACGAGTCATGGTGCCAAATTTCACATTATTCCATGAAACTAATATTTTTCCCATGAATGGGAAAAATTGTGAGGGTTCCCATTAGGATAACATTGGCAGTTTGGCGCATCGCCATGGCAACACGGTGCAAAAGACGACATAGGTCTGATTGACTTTATTGATTGGGATGACCCAATGAAATTTTGTGTCAAATTTGGTAACATTTGGGAAAACTAAATTTTCGGTCCTCCATACAAATGTATTAGATATTCTGTAGGGGGCGCTATCGCGCCAATTTACTTTCTGTGATAATGAGTAGCTTTAGGCCCGAAAGTTTTACAACTGATTCGAATTTGAGCGAAATCGGACTTTGCATGCGCAAACGGGAGCAAATTTTGCCTTTTGAAAATTGCAAAAATTCCGATGGAAATTTGCGGCTTCGCCGCACGGAAACCGTAAAAGGGATCATCATAAATTGGATAACTTTTGATGCCCCACTTGTCTAGATGATGTACAGTGAATTTCAGCCCTGCAGGTGAAGTGCCTTCAGAGGAGTTGACGAAAATGCGAGGTCAGCGAAAACGCTGACTCGGCATTTTGGAAATTTCAATCCAAGATGGCCGACTTCCGGTGCGTCAGGGGGCGTGGCCATAATAATCTTTTTTGTTTGGCATCACTTGAAGAATGCGTGTACCGAATTTCGTGGCTCTACGCCAAACTTGACGTCGCGACGTCTCCCATTGACGCAATGTATTTTGACTTTTGCAGGGGGCGCTGTCGCGCCATTTTTTTATGCCCAATGATGCACCACATAAAAAAATAAATTTTTCGGCAGACCTGAATTTTGGGCAAAATTTGGTGAGTTTTTGAAAATGTTCAGGGGGTCAAATTACTGCTGAAAGAGCAGAACAGGAAGAAATAAAAATAATTAAAGCCGCAAGCGGCATCGAACGGCCCTCGCGGGCCGTGCTTCGCACTCGGCCGACCCCGCACTCCCTGTGGGTGGCGCTAACGCGCCACTTGTCCCTTTTTTATTGCGGCTTTGGGCTGCACTTGTCACCAAACAAGTCAAAACACATGGGAAGTGCTGATGCACAAAATGCAAAAACATGGGTTTTGCAGGCATCGCCATGGCAACACCGTGCAAAATACAAACTTGGCCCCCTGGACTTTTTTGACGGGGACGACCTGAAGAATCACTGTGCCAAATTTTATGTTCGTCGTTGACGATAATAAGTCGTTATAAGACTTTGAAATGTACGAAAATTTGGAAATTTTCCCATTAGGATAACATGGGCGCTTTCGCGCATCGCCATGGCAACCCAGTAAAAAATATGACATGGTTCTGATTGACTTTTTTGATCAGGATGACATGAAGAGTCATGGTGCCAAATTTCACATTATTCCATCAAACTAATATTTTTCCCATGAATGGGAAAAATTGGGAGGTTTCCCATTAGGATAACATTGGCAGTTTGGCGCATCGCCATGGCAACACGGTGCAAAAGACGACATAGGTCTGATTGACTTTATTGATTGGGATGACCCAATGGAATTTTGTGTCAAATTTGGTAACATTTGGGAAAACTAAATTTTTGGCCTTCCATACAAATTTATTAAATGTTCTGTAGGGGGCGCTATCGCGCCAATTTAGTTTCTGTCACAATGAGTAGCTTTAGGCCCGAAAGTTTTACAACTGATTCGAATTTGAGCAAAATCGGACTTTGCATGCGCAAACGGGAGAAAATTTTGACTTTTGAAAATTGCAAAAATTCCGATGGAATTTTGCGGCTTCGCCGCACGGAAACCGTGATAGGGATCATCATAAATTGGATAACTTTTGATGCCCCACTTGTCTAGATGATGTACAGTGAATTTCAGCCCTGCAGGTGAAGCGCCTTCAGAGGAGTTGACGAAAATGCGACGTCAGCGAAAACGCTGACTCGGCATTTTGGAATTTTCAATCCAAGATGGCCGACTTCCGGTGCGTCAGAGGGCGTGGCCATAATAATATTTTTTGTTTGGCATCACTTGAAGAATGCGTGTACCAAATTTCGTGGCTGTATGAAAAAGTTGACGTTGACGTCTCCCATTGACGTCAAAAATTTGACTTTTGCAGGGGGCGCTGTCGCGCCATTTTTTTATGCCCAATGATGCACCACATAAAAAAATAAATTTTTCGCCAGACCTGAATTTTGGGCAAAATTTGGTGAGTTTTTGAATATGTTTAGGGGGTCAAATTAGTGCTCAAAGAGCAGAAGAAGAATAATTAAAGCCGCAAGCGGCATCGAACGGCCCTCGCGGGCCGTGCTTCGCTCTCGGCCGACCCCGCACTCCCTGTGGGTGGCGCTCACGCGCCACTTGTCCCTTTTTTATTGCAGCTTTGGGCTGCACTTGTCACCAAACAAGTCAAAACACATTTGAAGTGCTGATGCACAAAATGAGAAAACATGGGTTTTCCAGGCATCGC
Source organism: Periophthalmus magnuspinnatus (assembly GCF_009829125.3). Classification (NCBI taxonomy): domain Eukaryota; kingdom Metazoa; phylum Chordata; class Actinopteri; order Gobiiformes; family Gobiidae; genus Periophthalmus; species Periophthalmus magnuspinnatus. Next base: position 28,020 of record NW_022986724.1, read on the forward strand.
CATGGCGACACCGTGCAAAATACAAACTTGGCCCGTTGGACTTTTTTGATGGGGTTGACCTGAAGAATCACTGTGCCAAATTTCACATTCCTCAATGAAGCGAATAAGTCGTTATAAGACTTTAAAATGTACGAAAATGTTGAAATTTTCCCATTAGGATAACATGGGCGCTTTCGCGCATCGCCATGGCAACCCAGTGAAAAATATGACTTGGGTCTGATTGACTTTTTTGATCAGGATGACATGAAGAGTCATGGTGCCAAATTTCACATTATTCCATGAAACTAATATTTTTCCCATGAATGGGAAAAATTGGGAGGTTTCCCATTAGGATAACATTGGCAGTTTGGCGCATCGCCATGGCAACACGGTGCAAAAGACGACATAGGTCTGATTGACTTTATTGATTGGGATGACCCAATGGAATTTTGTGTCAAATTTGGTAACATTTGGGAAAACTAAATTTTCAGCCTTCCATACAAATTTATTTGTTATTCTATAGGGGGCGCTGTCGCGCCAAATTTATTTGTTTCACAATCAGGACAATTAGGCATGAAAGTTTTACAACTGATTCGAATTTGACCAAAATCGGACTTTGCATGCGCAAACGGGAGCAAATTTTGACTTTTGAAAATTGCAAAAATTCCGATGGAATTTTGCGGCTTCGCCGCACGGAAACCGTAATAGGGATCATCATAAATTGGATAACTTTTGATGCCCCACTTGTCTAGATGATGTACAGTGAATTTCAACCCTGCAGGTGAAGCGCCTTCAGAGGAGTTGACGAAAATGCGAGGTCAGCGAAAACGCTGACTCGGCATTTTGGAATTTTCAATCCAAGATGGCCGACTTCCTGTGCGTCAGGGGGCGTGGCCATAATAATCTTTTTTATTTGGCATCACTTGAAGAATGCATGTACCAAATTTCGTGGCTCTACGCCAAACTTGACGTCGCGATGTCTCCCATTGACGCAATGTATTTTGACTTTTGCAGGGGGCGCTGTCGCGCCATTTTTTTATGCCCAATGATGCACCACATAAAAAAATAAATTTTTCGGCAGACCTGAATTTTGGGCAAAATTTGGTGAGTTTTTGAATATGTTCAGGGGGTCAAATTACTGCTCAAAGAGCAGAAGAATAAAAAAAATAATAAAAATAATAATATTTTTAGCAAAAACAATATATCCGATAACATTAGAATGACATATTATACGTTTTTTGAAAGCTCTCAACTTTCCCCACGTCACCGTGGGGTCAATGGCGAATGACGAGCGCTAACACGCTCGTCATTCGCCATGACGTCGGGGTCCGCCATTGACCTCCCATTGACTTCCATTCATTTTAGCAGTAACAAGTATGGCCCATGCCTGCGGCATGGGGGCTTGGATAGGGCTCGATGCCAGGAGTGTGTTTGGGGACATTAGCGCTTCGCGCTGCGTCAGCGTCAACATTGAGTCAATGGGCTTCGCCCATTGACTCAATGTTGACGCTGACATGCTAGCAAGAATAAATATGCATGTCCCATGCCTACGGCATGGGTTGCTAGGACACAGGAGTCTGTGCAAGGTCTGTGCAAGTTGCGCGCGAAGCGCGCAACTTCGTGAAGACAGTTTGCAACGATGAGTGCTTCGCACTCATCGTTGCGGAAGCAATAGGCCCTACGCCCTGTAGGGGCTCGGGCCTAAAAATAAAAATAATAATATTTTTAGCAAAAACAATATATCCGATAACATTACAATGGCATATTATACGTTTTTTGAAAGCTCTCGACTTTCCCCACGTCACCGTGGGGTCAATGGCGAATGACGAGCGCTAACGCGCTCGTCATTCGCCATGACGTCGGGGTCCGCCATTGACCTCCCATTGACTTCCATTCATTTTAGCAGTAACAAGTATGGCCCATGCCTGCGGCATGGGGGCTTGGATAGGGCTCGATGCCAGGAGTGTGTTTGGGAACATGAGCGCTTCGCGCTGCGTCAGCGTCAACATTGAGTCAATGGGCTTCGCCCATTGACTCAATGTTGACGCTGACATGCTAGCAAGAACAAATATGCATGTCCCATGCCTACGGCATGGGTTGCTAGGACACAGGAGTCTGTGCAAGGTCGCGGTGCTGCCAAAACTTCGTGAAGACAGTCTGCAACGATGAGTGCTTCGCACTCATCGTTGCGGAAGCAATAGGCCCTACGCCCTGTAGGGGCTCGGGCCTAAAAAAAAAAAAAAATAATAAAAATAATAATAATTTTAGCAAAAACAATATATCCGATAACATTACAATGACATATTATACGTTTTTTGAAAGCTCTCAACTTTCCCCACGTCACCGTGGGGTCAATGGCGAATGACGAGCGCTAACGCGCTCGTCATTCGCCATGACGTCGGGGTCCGCCATTGACCTCCCATTGACTTCCATTCATTTTAGCAGTAACAAGTATGGCCCATGCCTGCGGCATGGGGGCTTGGATAGGGCTCGATGCCAGGAGTGTGTTTGGGGACATGAGCGCTTCGCGCTGCGTCAGCGTCACCATTGAGTCAATGGGCTTCGCCCATTGACTCAATGTTGACGCTGACATGCTAGCAAGAACAAATATGTATGTCCCATGCCTACGGCATGGGTTGCTGGGATACAGGAGTCTGTGCAGGGGGGGGACGACTCCTGCTATTCACTTCTGTTGACGCATGTCAGCGTCAACATCGAGTCAATGGGCTTCGCCCATTGACTCGATGTTGACGCTGACATGCTAGCAACAACAAATATGCATGTCCCATGCCTACGGCATGGGTTGCTAGGACACAGGAGTCTGTGCAAGGTCGCGGTGCTGCCACGAAGTTGCGCGCGTAGCGCGCAACTTCGTGAAGACAGTCAGCAACGATGAGTGCTTCGCACTCATCGTTGCGGAAGCAATAGGCCCTACGCCCTGTAGGGGCTCGGGCCTAATAATAATAATTTTAGCAAAAACAATATATCCGATAACATTACAATGACATATTATACGTTTTTTGAAAGCTCTCAACTTTCCCCACGTCACCGTGGGGTCAATGGCGAATGACGAGCGCTAACGCGCTCGTCATTCGCCATGACGTCGGGGTCCGCCATTGACCTCCCATTGACTTCCATTCATTTTAGCAGTAACAAGTATGGCCCATGCCTGCGGCATGGGGGCTTGGATAGGGCTCGATGCCAGGAGTGTGTTTGGGGACATGAGCGCTTCGCGCTGCGTCAGCGTCACCATTGAGTCAATGGGCTTCGCCCATTGACTCAATGTTGACGCTGACATGCTAGCAAGAACAAATATGTATGTCCCATGCCTACGGCATGGGTTGCTGGGATACAGGAGTCTGTGCAGGGGGGGACGACTCCTGCTATTCACTTCTGTTGACGCATGTCAGCGTCAACATCGAGTCAATGGGCGAAGCCCATTGACTCGATGTTGACGCTGACATGCTAGCAACAACAAATATGCATGTCCCATGCCTACGGCATGGGTTGCTAGGACACAGGAGTCTGTGCAAGGTCGCGGTGCTGCCACGAAGTTGCGCGCTTCGCGCGCAACTTCGTGAAGACAGTCAGCAACGATGAGTGCTTCGCACTCATCGTTGCGGAAGCAATAGGCCCTACGCCCTGTAGGGGCTCGGGCCTAATTAAAGCCGCAAGCGGCGTCGAACGGCCCTCGCGGGCCGTGCTTCGCACTAGGCCGGCCCCGCACTCCCTGTGGGTGGCGCTGACGCTCCACTTGTCCCTTTTTTATTGGGACTTTGGGCTGCACTTGTCACCAAACAAGTCAAAAAACACATTTGAAGTGCTGATGCACAAAATGGCAAAATTTGTTTTTTCCAGGCATCGCCATGGCAACACCGTGCAAAATACAAACTTGGCCCCCTAGACTTTTTTGACGGGGACGACCTGAAGAATCACTGTGCCAAATTTTATGTTCGTCGTTGACGAAAATAAGTCGTTATAAGACTTTGAAATGTACAAAAATTTGGAAATTTTCCCATTAGGATAACATGGGCGCTTTTGCGCATCGCCATGGCAACCCAGTGAAAAATATGACTTGGGTCTGATTGACTTTTTTGATCAGGATGACATGAAGAGTCATGGTGCCAAATTTCACATTATTCCATGAAAGTAATATTTTTCCCATGAATGGGAAAAATTCTGAGGTTTCCCATTAGGATAACATTGGCAGTTTGGCGCATCGCCATGGCAACACGGTGCAAAAGACGACATAGGTCTGATTGGCTTTATTGATTGGGATGACCCAATGGAACTTTGTGTCAAATTTGGTAACATTTGGGAAAACTAAATTTTCAGCCTTCCATACAAATGTATTAGATGTTCTGTAGGGGGCGCTATCGCGCCAATTTAGTTTCTGTGATAATGATTAGCTTTAGGCTCGAAGGTTTTACAACTGATTCGAATTTGACCAAAATCGGACTTTGCATGCGCAAACGGGAGCAAATTTTGAAATTTGAAAATTGCAAAAATTCCGATGGAATTTTGCGGCTTCGCCGCACGGAAACCGTAATAGGGATCATCATAAATTGGATAACTTTAGATGCCCCACTTGTCTAGATGGTGTACAGTGATTTTCAGCTCTGCAGGTGAAGCCCCCTCAGAGGAGTTGACGAAAATGCGACGTCAGCGAAAACGCTGACTCGGCATTTTGGAATTTTCAATCCAAGATGGCCGACTTCCGGTGCGACAAAGGACGTGGCCATAATAATATTTTTTGTTTGGTATCCCTTGAAGAATGCATGTACTGAATTTTGTGGCTGTATGAAAAAGTTGACGTTGACGTCTCCCATTGACGTCAAAAATTTGACTTTTGCAGGGGGCGCTGTCGCGCCATTTTTTTATGCCCAATGATGCACCACATAAAAAAATAAATTTTTCACCAGACCTGAATTATGGGCAAAATTTGGTGAGTTTTTGAATATGTTCAGGGGGTCAAATTCCTGCTCAAAGAGCAGAAGAAAGAAGAAATAAAAAAAAAAAAAATAATAAAAATAATAATAATTTTAGCAAAAACAATATATCCGATAACATTAGAATGACATATTATATGTTTTTTGAAAGCTCTCGACTTTCCCCACGTCACCGTGGGGTCAATGGCGAATGACGAGCGCGTTAGCGCTCGTCATTCGCCA
>NW_022986725.1:0-32559 GCF_009829125.3 Periophthalmus magnuspinnatus
GGTCTTATTACACACAGTTAAAGGCCCAATCAGGAAATCAGGATATCAGGATACCATGGAATCGATATCCAGGTCAGTTTTCAGTATTGGTGCTGAAGGGTATGACAAATAATAAAGCTTCTGAGTTGCATTACAAATACATATATCAAAATTATTGAATGCATATTGATTGAATAAAGCTTCTTAGGTGCATCACATCTACATATATATCTTTTGACAGTGAAATCATAGAAGTTTTGAATATTGTCATGTAACCACTATGTGTATACTCAATTCATGTATCCTTTGAATATTGCACTCTTTTTGAAGTCATCTAACGGGCACCATGTTCATGCTAAAGTTTGAACAATATGTACTAACACCGAAACTATTCACTGAGTATAATACTCCCATATTAAAGGCAACATTGCAAGATGTGAGTTATGGGGGGCAGCCGGTTCTTTGCAGAAACTCCTTTCACAGAGATAATGCAGCCGGATGAGATCCAAGGCCGAAAAACAAACCGGTGCTGCCCGGAGAAGTGAACGAGGCTGGAAGGAGGAACCAAGGTGTCAACCTACTCATCACAATATTTGCATATTCATGTTACATGTTACATTTTATTCTTTGGGGCCAGGGAAAAGCAGACAGACCGCCTGCTGCACAAACGAGGGATAGATCATTTTGACCCCGGGTACTGTATTAGATTGTATCTGTCAGGGGAATAAACTTTTGAGATGTGAACTGATCAAATCCAGTCGTCATTTTGATATGAACACACCTAACAGTGCTGATATTCAATAGAAAGGTACTTCTTTGTGTGTCAATGCTAATGCTAGCTCCTATTAAAATGTTAAATGTAACATAATAACAAAATTTGATTTGTTGTCAGGACGACCCAATTATTTTTAGGTGTAGATTACATCAGTCAGTGGTGTTATTTAAATACTTATTAGGCTTTGAAATTAGCATTAGCATTGACAAACAAAGAGGTACCTTTATAAACACAGAAGAGTCCTCCAGTGGAGTTTTCTTCACATTTGTAAAGTTTTTAATATGTTGTCAGTGACATCCACCTGCAGCTCCCTGTCCACTGCCTGATCTGTCAGGATTTAGTGATTTTAGCGTGACTCAGCACAAACCTCACAGACATTACATTACACTGGAAATGGTTGTCCCTCTGTTTCTGGAACTAGCTACCACTGTGCACAGTAACAATTAATAATAAAAAAAAAAGCTTTGAAAATGGCCTCACCTCGTCTCCTCTTCTTTGAGCTTCTGCGCTGCCTGCTTTGACTGTTTAATAGCTACTGTCAAATTGATCAAAACCGTCAGTCATGGTACATTTTTTTCTTTGCTTATTGGCATTTCATTGTGTATTCATCTTTATTTGTTTTTTTTTTTTTAAACGTCCATTGAATTTGATCAACTGGCGTTAGCTAACTTTAGTTCAGATGTTTTTTGTGTCTTTGTGCTAAATAATGATCGTGTGTGAGGTGTTAGGGTGTATGTAGTATTTTTGGGGGTAATTTTGAGTTATTGTGTGGTTATTTAATCATTGTTTAGTGCAGATTTTATGAACTTTTATGTATTTTCCCGCTTTTTATGGCCTGAGGCTAAGCATTACTTTTTATCGTTGCCCCTAGCAACAGTTATAGCATTGTATTTGTGATTGCATCAACAACACACTGCCTTCAAAGTTATAACCTTTTATAATAATGACACAAATGCAACGATTTATAAACTTCGGTCTGGAGTTATCAGTATTTTTATAATACTTGTGATGTGATATTAGTGCTAACTGCTAACATCACTGCCTTTACTAGCTAAGCACAGTGTTACTTTTATTACTATTTTATTAGAATTGAAACACGCTGTAAATATGTTTCTAGCTGCCTCCAACAGTATTTCACATTTTGTATGATCTGTTTCAGCGTGAGTGTATCTCCATCCACGTGGGGCAGGCTGGTGTTCAGATTGGAAACTCTTGCTGGGAGCTTTACTGTCTGGAACATGGCATTCAACCTGACGGACAGCTGCCCAGTGAAAAGACTGTGGGAGGAGGAGACAACTCTTTCGACACCTTTTTCAGTGAAAGGGGAGCGGGAAAATATGTGCCCAGAACCGTGTTTGTGGACCTGGAGCCAACTGTAATAGGTAAAGTCAGATTTTAAAGCACTTTTTAAGTCAGTTGTTGGTACTTAGGTTGTTACTAAAATGACTACTGCCATTTCGCATCTAATGTATTTGTAGATGAGGTGCGGTACCGGAACCTATCGTCAGCTATTCCACCCTGAGCAACTCATCACTGGAAAGGAAGATGCTGCTAACAGGGACCTGAAAACTGGTGGGTAAATTTGTATTCGCTGTATACTGTGTTTTGTGTTTTGGTCATACCTTATGGTTGTTAAATGTATGATGTTATATCTCCTATCTGTCATTAGGCTGACCAGTGCACTGGTCTCCACGGCTTCCTGGTGTTCCGCAGCTTTGGCGGTGGAACTGGCTCTGGCTTTACGTCTTTGCTGATGGAGCGTCTTTCTGTCAAATATGGCAAGAGGTCCAAGCTGGAGTTCTCCATCTACCCTTCTCCGAGACTGTCCACTGCTGTGGTGGAGCCCTACAACTCCATCCTGACCACACACAGCACCCTGGAGCATTCAGACTGTGCCTTCCTGGTCGATAATGAAGCCATCTATGACATCTGCTGCAGAAACCTTGATATTGAGCGCCCAACCTACACCAATTTGAACAGGCTCATGAGTCAGATTGTGTCCTCCATTACAGCTTCTCTTCGCTTTGATGGTGCTCTCAATGTGGATCTCACCGAGTTTCAGACCAACTTAGTGCCGTATCCTCGGATTCATTTCCCTTTGGCCACCTATGCCCCAGTCATCTCTGCTGAGAAGGCTTTTCATGAGCAACTGACAGTGGCTGAAATAACCAACACCTCCTTTGAGCCTGCCAACCAGGTGGTCAAATGTGACCCTCGCCACGGCAAGTACATGGCCTGCTGCCTGCTTTACCGCGGGGCTGTGGTTCCCAAAGATGTCAACTCCGCTATTGCCTCCATTAAGGCCAAGCGCACTATCCAGGTTGTAGACTGGTGTCCCACACGTTTCAAGGTGGGCATCAACTTCCAACCTCCCACTGTGGTCCCTGGAGGAGACCTGGCCAGAGTGCAGAGGGCTGTGTGCATGATGAGCAACACCACGGCCATCGCTGAGGCCTGGGCTCGGCTCGACCACAAGTTTGATCTGATGTACGCCAAGCGTGCCTTTGTCCACTGGTACGTAGGAGAAGGGATGGAGGAGGGAGAGTTCTCTGAGGCCAGAGAGGACATGGCTGCTCTAGAGAAGGATTATGAAGAAGTGGGTGCTGATTCCATGGAGGGAGAAGGAGAGGAGGGCGAGGAATATTAACTTGTTTTAAAATGTGAAAAACTGTCCCATGTTCTGTTTGTGATAAGTTCTACCCTCTCATTAGACATACATGCATTGTTTTTCAGTTGTCGACACATTTAGAAACATTTTTAGAATAGGTATCTTTTGATACTTGTAATGTTTGGTCATTGTTCTTACAAATGTGTGCACTGTATGTCATTTACTGGAAAATAAATAGTAAAGAATAGTTGGATAATAAACATTTTCACATTTACCATTTATTATCCCTCCACAACAACTAAGTTTTATTTTCACTCATGCAAAACCTCACTTAAATCTTCTATATATATATATATATACAATATAATAATAATAAAGCATTTGATTCAGTGACTTTCAAGACACCCAAACCTAAACGTTAGGGGACCACTGTTGCTCCTGAGCATAAAAGTTGCACTTTGCAACTTTTCTGGTCCAGGGGTCACTACCTGCTTGTCTCAGAGGTTATTGCTTTGCCAGGAATATTAAAAGGTAAATGGTTACATTTTTATATAGTGATTTTCTATATTCAAGGCACTCAAAGCACCTTAGATCAATGAACCACTCACTCATTCACACCCCCCCACACACACACACACCCTCATACACTAGTGTACACAGACACTGGGGGGCGATGTTCCACCATAAGGCATTAAACAGAACTTCACCACTTTGAAAACAAGCATTCTAACTGTGGACTAGGTTGTATCTTCATAGATCTGAACAGTACTTAGACTTATGGTTTCACCTGCTGGTCTCCACTGAGAAATTAAATGCTATACAGTAAATCATTTTAGGCAAAGACATCAAAACATCTTTGATTGTAGCTACTACAGAATTTAATTCCTGGCCATTTTCATCTCGGTTAATGTTGTACAGCTTATTTCCTTGCATAATAGCCTTAGGGGAGTGACAAGGAAAGGGATTTGACATTAGACAGGATTACACATTAGAAAGTTTAAATAGGTGTAGAGCTCTGGCCATGGTTCACTGTTAAAAATATGAAGAAGGTTATTTCAGCCCATACCAGACAAGATTAGTCTTTGAAAGTGGAGCGCCAGCATGCAGTAAATAAATGGACGATGTGTCTTCAAGTGTCCATAATTATCTGTTCAATTTCTAATCTTGATGAAAGAAAATTTTGAAACAGCATCCTCAGCCATTTAGAGACATGAATCCAGGAATTCTAACATACTATCACTCAGTACTTTAAGTGAAGGAAACACTGGGACATTGCAGTGCAAAAATCTATTTTTGTTATTGTCCAGTTCATCATGGCTCATGCAACAGCTGCTGGGTGAGAATTGTTCGTTCATCCATTTCTGCTGAGGCCTTCTTCAGAGAACTCATGGTATAATAGAAATCTGAAATATTCATAAACATAGTAAACATGTGGAGGACAACAAAAGGAATTATAGAGCAGACTTCTTGACTCCAGGAGCACACTTTCCTCCTGACTCTGGACTTACTGCATGATGTGATTTGAGGGGAAGAGGAGAGAGCTGAAAATATCTACTGTATAATGAGAATCAATACAGTACAATTTGTAAATGCGAGTTTGGACTGAGGGGGCTTGTTCATTTATTCACGATCGTTCAGTCACAGTTCACCGGGCCAACGATACTGCACAGGCAAACTATTTAGTTGTGCATACCCAATTTTATTATTAGGCTGAAATGCCTGGTGCTGTTTGTTATATAATTTTACCCCACAAAATAACTAAAACTAAGACTGACAACTGGTGAATGCACCAGACTTTTGCCTGTGTTTGTAACCAGTTAATAAAAGCTCATTTGAAGCCTCAACTTTGTGTTTTAATTTTTTTTTTTTCAAGTGTAGCTGATTTAAAGGTGTGCCAAAAATATTCCTTTTCACTGAAATGATAAACCGAGCTTGATTTTCATGAATTGCAGAATGAATCCAAGTTTGCAAATGCAATTTTAATCAATCCGCAATTACTTTCAGATCGCTGTTAGTAATGTATGCCTCCATCCACATAATGTGTCGACTAAAGCCATCAATACAGCCATTTATGCAGATGCCATACGGCTTCAGTTTATCATATCAATCCAAATGCCACAATGCGTTTGGCCCCCTTACGCTGTACTGTCTTTGCTGAAGACGCCGCCTTCTTCGCAACTCTACCCCATTTGGATCCAATATTTTCAGTAAAATTCGAATCGTTTAAGAAACAACAAATCCCCTCTGTATAGCTCTACGGTGTAACCACCGATATCCCTGCAGCCGACCACTTCCAGCCAGTTCCTCTTCCACAAAAGTAGCAATTTCTTCCAAATCTGTATGGTTCCTCCGACGAAACAAACTCAAACGCTTGCAGAATGCAAAATGCTCCAAATTCTCCATAACGCATAGGTCACTCATTCACGCACATCAGCCTGTACTCTCATAAAAATACGACTTTTTTTCTCGTAATACTACGACTTTTTTTTTTCCGTAATACTATGACTTTTTTTTTTTTTTTCATAATACGACTTTTTTTTTTTTTTTCATAATACGACTTTTTTTCTCTTAGCGCCCACATTTTTTTTTTTTTTTTTTTAAGTGACCCTTATACTCGTCGTAACATTCCATCTCCGTCTGTTTAAAAATGTTTTACTGGGATTATCCTCCATTACTGTTTTTGTATCAGTGGCACTAGTTTCATTATATATACTGTATACTGACAGTATCAACACGTTACCTGCCTCACCGTCATCTTCAGATATCTTCCTGTGGTGTCGTGGTACAGGTGATATGGCCCCACCTGCTCCCATTGATCATCCACGTTACTGCATATCTCATGTGTTGGAGTAGATACTGTGTGTTCTGTATACATTCCTTTATATGGCCAGATGAATTCAACCCAGCCTCCAGAGCAGCCCGGCACATCTACAATTTCTGCAAAGACTGAAGAGAATAACATTAAGTGGAGTTTGCACCAAACAACCCCCCACCCCAACACACACTCCCACCCCCCACCTCAACACATGTTAAAATACCTCAGTTTCATTTAAAATATGTTTAAGTGGAACAGGCTGGATAAAGATGAACCAGATGAGAGAGTGCCACCAGAGGAACCATCTGCACCAGGAACAGGGTCACCCACAGCCACAGGACACCAGCCCAGGGCCCCGAGAAGAGATGAGGTCAAGACCAAACCTCCAGGGCCCACGAGCCAGGGCCCAGCAGCCACAGCCAACCACAGCTCCCGGTGCAGAGGGCTCCTCAGAGGAAACACTGGCAAATCTAAAATGATTAAAAATAATAAAATAAGTCAAAACTAATAAATAAGTCAATAAATAATAAAATAAATAACCAATAAATAATAAAATAATCAATAAATAATAAAATAAGTCAAAACTAAACAAGTAAATAAAACATAAGTAAAACATAAACACACTAGCCAGCCTAAATAAGACTAAATAAATAGAGAAGTAAGTATCTGTGAACCAACTGAATCCCAGGTCCTAATATACATCCTAACCGTCTAAAGAACACATAATACATTCTTGGCTCTTATTCCCCTTATTCCTTTAACATGAACGACTGGAGCAGGTTTTTTTTTTAAAAGAACCAAATCTTTTTGTTTCAAATTTTTAGATTAACATTGAACCAACACAAGAATCAGCACAGAAGCAGAGCAAACAATATAAGTGAGACGTTTCTGCACAAAAAAACAAAACATTTTGACATCATAGTAACAGTTTAATTAGATGCATAATTCCAAACACACACTCTCACTATAAACCATTTTAAACAGATCTGAGTCTTGGTCTTTTCTCTCTATGAATAGTTTGTCGGTTACATTGGCTTCTCTCATATAAATGAATTGCAAAAGAGCCAGTCTTTTGAATGGATCAAAAGGATTCAAATCAAAGAGCCAAAAGTTCCATCACTACTTTGTACATGCTTTTCGCCACCTCACGATAAGTATTTCACATTTTCTAAGTTAAAATAACTTTAACTTTAACTGCATTTAGACTATAAACTATTCTGTTACCAATGGAGCTCCCTCTGCTGTCAGGAATGGGAGAGAACAATCAGAAAGTAAAGTAACCAGCTGAAGTCCTTTTCTTCTGTGAATGCTATGTTTATAGAGCCACGTGTTTGTTGTGAACACAGTTTGACTGTAGAATAAGTTTGGTGATGGTTTATGGGCTTAAAAAGTATAGGAGAAGTACCAGAGTACAGTATTAACTGTAGGCAAAATGCAAAAGGAGCATTGAGGTGCAGAGAAGATGACTTTAATTGATTAATGAAACAAGTGTAAATGAAGTGAAATACAACTCCAGGTTTTGATGAGGGGACAATAGTATAACATGGACAAAACTGCAAAAAGTTAATTTTGCATAATATGTGTTTAACGTGCAAAGGAAGCTAAATACAACTCCAGGTATGTTTTTGATTAGGAAACAACAATATACCTGGTAAAAAAGTGCTTTTAGAGGCTTCAACAAGCAAGTTCATTACAAATGTAGGGCGTTATTACTGTTGTTATTATTATTAAAAGGCTATAAAAAGTCAATTTTGCATAATATGTGTTCTTTAACAAAGCTATTACTATGGATAAAATTATGTAAAATGTCCTTAAATTTGGGAACATGGTGTAATATTTCTACCTTGAAGTAGTATTTTCTGTCGTGACACCCTGTGGTCTTCGCTCAGTGATCTGTTGCTGCACCAGTAGACCCCCTTGTCCAGTGCCCTCACATCACTGATGGTGTACTTAGCATAAGGGGCATAGAGTGTATCACAGGTGTAGTTCATCTCTTTACAGATAAAGCCATACACATCATTACAGGAAATGGTGATATGAGCTGAAATCAAGCTAGTTTGTTTGTAGTCTTCATCACAGAAATCAGGGTCTGTAGAAACATGGGAAAACTTAATGAGGGGCACAGTAAAGTTGAAAGAAGCTTCAAAGGATTTAGAACTGTGGCTATGTTCACATTGCAGGGTATGTGGCCCAATTCATATTTCTTGTTTGTATTTCATTTTTTTATGTAGTTGTTCACATTACAACAAAAATGAGATTGCTATCTAACCTCGAAGTGACCCACATGCAGACACCAGAAAACAACATCAACATGGCCTCTATTTGACTCAATCCTGGTGCATTTGTGGCTATTTCAGGTTCTTTCAAGTGATTTCACAAAGAAGGAAGAGGCCAAAGATTTTGTGATATGAGACATGGACTTTTTTAATAACTTTCGGATGAGCAGGAGAACATTTGCCTACATATGTGTGTATTTATTTATGACGTGTATGTTGCATGAGCATTCAGACTGCAGTCATATGAAATACATATTGGATTTATGACACATACAAATGCAGTCTGGGTCAGATTTGAAAAAAAGCTGTTTACACTGACATGAAAAAATCAAATACAGATCACATATGAGAAAAAAAGTCTGATATGTCCTGCAGTGTGAATGTAGCTTAAGTAGTTTCAATGCATGTGTATAGAAGTTGACTGAGGGAGTGTGCGGATCTATTAAAGTATCTGAATAGGGTATTGCTAGTTTAGAGCTGTCTTAAGTTGGATTAGTGGCCACTCATTGGTACTACAACGAAAAATTCCCTCCTGCCCAGAAAGGACTTCACAAACTGCTCGTGTTCGACTGATAGGGCACCTACAACTTTCACAACGGTCAAATTTTGTGGCAATTTTTACCTATTTTCAGATCATAAACTTTTTCTCAGCTCAAAATCCGTGTGTTTTTAATCATTTGCTTCAGCTACACTGGTAAAGCGTGCACGTGAACGCGCATGTGAGCGATATGAACGAGCCCTATTGTCATGAACGGGCAGCAGGTTTAGAACAGTGGTCCCCAACCTTTTTATCACCGCGGACCGACCAACGCTTGAAAATTTTACCGTGGACCGGGGGGGTGTTTTACTCATTTTGCTAATTTGTGGGTTAAAAACCCCTTCGTATTCCGGGTCATTTTGGTGAAATTGCCTTTGTTCTGACCTCTCCAAATTAAAATAATCACCATTATTGAACCCTCAGTAGTAACTGCACTAGTTTGTGGTCTTTGTAAAGGTAAGACCCTATAATTTTACCCACAGGTGTCAGAATCACTGTAAGTTTGTCTGCTGAGAATTTATACACTTTGGAACACACATAAAAATAAAAAAATAAAAATTCTCATCCTCACCAAATATTTTTTGTGAAAATGAAGGTGTAGAAAGCTGCAGTAAGTAGCACAAAAATACACTATATCTCAAATGACAAGATTGTTGACCACTTACATTTCAAATTTGAGGTCAATACCTATAAAAATGAGAGTTTTACAATCATTTTATCATGAGTAAGTCCAGGCCTCTCCAAACATATCTGAATGAAGACATTTGGAGAACATTTGGAAAAAGTGCAATAACTTTTGAATGTTTCAACCCACAGACATCAGTGAGGCTCTACTGAAAACTCACACTGAGATGAATCTGCTGCTCTATTACTGTACATTTATATATCATATCAAAACACAATATAAAATGTATATTTGTATATAAAATACAGTCAAAACAAGTGCTATGGGTCAAAATAAATATATATTTACAAACCACACACTGCAAACAGTGAACAAACACACACTGGAAACTGAGAACACACTGTACATGATTGAACAGTGAGACAGTCATTCTGCAACAGTGGCTCAGTGGTTAGAGCTTTTGAGTCCCACTCGGACCAATTTCTGTCATTGTGTCCTTAGGCAAGACACTTCACCCAAGTGCGTGTGTGCGTGATGATTGGTGGTGGTCGGGGGCGCAGATTGGCATTAGCTAATGCTAATGATTACACATGATACACGTTTGACCCACAATTAAGTTAATAGCAGAATAAACCCCACTTACCGATCAGGAACAGCATCCAGTCCATCAGCACATCAGGTCCTCTGCTCCTGAGTCCACCATGAGATCTTCACGAACCGCTCTGGGTCCAGATGCCTCTAGTTTAACTTGTACAAACATCCACAGTGTCCTCGGTCGCGCACTTCCTTTGTTTTGTCCGTTTCGTCATGTTTAAAACGCAAAACTGCTGCGTAAAATTACGCAATACGCGCGCGTAAAATTACGCGCGGATCTTTATATCCAGTCTCGTCTTTTCACGCCCGCGGGCCGTCGGAACGTTAAGTGGTTAAGTTGTCGGCGCTCAAGTGACGGAAATGTAACCGAGAGAATCCGGTCATTTTTCAAAATAAAGAGTACAGTAGATTCCACATTGTGATTTACATTCACAATATTAGTATAAGTCACGTTTCTACGCTGCTTTTTGGAAAAACACGTCGAATAAGCACGAGATGGGAAAACTACGGAACTTTTGGGCCGACGACAGTGACACCTTCACTCACATCACCTCCAGCCTGGCGCACCACGCGGTCAAAAACAACCGCTCAAGGCTCAACTCCAACACGCCCCAAGATCCTCACGGGGCTGACGGGGCTCTGTGCTCCACGGGGCCGACGGGGCTCTGTGCTCCACGGGGCCGACGGGGCTCTGTGCTCCACGGGGCCGACGGGGCTCTGTGCTCCGGTGCCACAGGTCTGTGCGGGTTGGTCCGCGGTGCGCACGGCTCATCTGCGGCTTGTTCTGCAGGCACGTCCCTCGTCTTCCACCAGCCATAAAACACTTGTGGGCGTCTCACAGGTGTGCTGAAAGCACAATGTAAAAGGCTTAGCTTATAAAAAAGGAACGCGCGAATTTAAAATGCAAGTCCAACAAACTCTACAAATAAATAAATGCGCTTCAAAATAAAATCATAAAATTACGCCGTATTACTCAACCATTAGCCAATTATTTAACCCTTGTGCTCCCCAAGGGGGTTACCAGGACCCCCCGAGTCGCAGCGTGAACCTATAGTGGAGCGCCGGGGGTCCCGGAGACCCCACAAGTCCGTTTGTGGAAAAAAAATAAAATAAAATAACTAAATCAACGGAGAAAGACTTTGATGGGGTCACCAGGACCCCCCGAGCGGTGGGGGGGTTACCAGGACCCCCCGAGTCGCAGCATGAACCTATGCTGCCATTCCTATGGGATGGCAATTATTGTCATCCCATTGATGACAATAAAATTAATTTAAAAAATACAAAATGGAGGAGGACTCTGGGGGGCGGGGTTGGGAGGGATGACAGGGTAGGTTGGAGGGTTGAGTTGGGGTGGGAGGGTGGGGGGTCCTATGGGATAGGATGGGATGGGGAGGGGGGGTGTGGGGGGGGGGGGGTGTGGAGACCCCAGTCCCATTGATGACAATAAAATAAATAAAAAAAATACAAAATGGAGGAGGACTCTGGGGGGCGGGGTTGGGAGGGATGACAGGGTAGGTGGAGGGTTGGGTTGGGGTGGGAGGGTGGGGGGTCCTATGGGATATTTTTTAAAATAAATAAAAATATAATAACCCTGGGTGGTGGTGGGAGGGTTGGGGTTGTGTGTGTGTGTTTGTGTGTGTGTCCTCTCTCTCTCTCTCTCTCTCTCTGTGTGTGTGTCCTCTCTCTCTCTGTGTGTGGGGGGGTGCGTGCACGCGTGTGTGCGTGCGTGTGGGGGAGACGTCCCGTCGGAGGGGTTGGGTGGGGAAAGTCTTAGGTCTTGTCCCAATTCGCTGCCATTCGCATACCTTTCTAAGTAAGTTACGTACGTTAGGTAAGTTATACAAGTTACGTAATTTACGTAAGTTATTTTTAATTATTTATTGTAGAACGTGAAAAATCAAGGTGTAGTCGTTGCAGCCCTTTATTTTTCTTTAGATTGAATGGAGTAAGGAATTAACGTTTCCCTTTGACTATCAATAGGCAAAATAGATTATAGCTACTTTATATATATGCGTGCGTGGGTGGGGGTGTGTGTGTGTGGGGGGTGTGGGGATGTGTGTGGGGGTGTGTGTGTGTTTGTGTGTGTTTCATATATCTATATATGTTCCATAAAATTACATAAAACTTAATCAAGTCCATACTGATTTCCACCAATTTCCACCAAATATTCTGGCAGAAACTGATTTTACAGGTGTTGTTGCTACAAAAGCAGGGCAGCCTCTCCACAGATATGACCTGTAACTTGCCATGGTTGCATTACCTGACGGTGGTGGACTCTCCATCACTAAAGTTACATAATAATATATCGTGATACTGACCCAGTAGGTAGTCCTTGACCTTCTTGAGTTCTTTGATTTGGTTCTTGTCTTTCTCGTAAGACTCTTTACTGGAGCTGATCCGGTCCTGCAGGTCTCTGGACTGGACTTTAGTCTCTTGAGCCGTTTGATTCACTCTTTCCATCTGAAAACCATCACGCAATCTCAACTTTGGCCTATAAATGTGATTTTATTTTGCAGTATAGATACTAAATCTAATGTTTAAATCCAGGCTCCAAATGGTTCTGTTCAGCTGTGCATATGACTGAAAAGTTTGAATTCTGCACCCGTCTTTTACTGTCAATTTTACAATGAGTAATGTTTTGATTTGTTTGTATTGTGGTTTTAATGTCTTTTTTATTCTGTAAAGCACTTTGAATTTATTTCTGTACAGACTGTGCTTTACAAAGTGAGTTTTAGTATCTATTAGTAGACTGAAATCCTAAAAAAAACTTTAAAAAATGTCATAAGTTAGCAATTTGATCTGAGTATATTTTGACTGTAAAAACAAAACAAAACAATGGAATAAGCTTAAAATGCCTTGTATCACATAAAATAAAAACAAACATTTTCTCACTCATTTTTCACACTTTCAAATTTCTAAATCAATCAAATCCAGCCAAAATTGTCTCAAATCAAGGTAGATTGTTTTCTAACTATTTGGACTAATTTGATGATTTGAGATTTTCCAGTGGATCAGCAGTAATGTGAAGTAGGGCTGTAGTGCTTTAGTCAATTCATGTAAAATTTGATAAAACAACTAATTATTTTATTTTGCTCATAGAAGTGCTTCTGTGGAACAACAGCAGAAAGGAGAATGTATGGAATGATTTAGCTGAAGATGAAAGGTTCTATGTGACGCAAAATTGACTCTTCTTCCGTTCCACCTTGTGATGTCATGTGGTGGTAGTTTTCAAGTGGAGTGTTTTTTTATTTGAGAGAAGAACTCAGCCTAATATGCAGGGTTTGTGTGTTAAACATGTGTGAATGAAACAAAACACAACTCCAGGTCTGTTTGTGATGAGGAAACAACATTAGAACATAGATCAGAAAATAGTGTAATATGGGCCCTTAAATGGAGTGAATGATGAGTTTAACCTTCCTTTTACATACAATCTTTTTCTGCGTAGGCAGTGCGTGTGTAGTCTTGTGAGTGCAGTTTGAGTCAGACACAAGGTCAGATCATAGTGACACTTAACACTTTTTGATTATTCTGAGCCACGCCCCCCTTTAGTTGACTAAAAGGGGGCGACCAAGGATTTCCTTAGCCAAGAAACAGCTCTAATGTGAATCTACCTCGTCTTTGGCCTCTTGTATTTTCAGAGGCAGATTGTTGATTGCGTCTTGTGTTTTTTTGGCCGTTTCAATGGTTTCCTGAGTTAGGGAAACGATGCCGTCGCAACCTGGACCGCCACATTTTCTGCGAAAGAACCAGGTCAGACACGAAGCTCCTCCACAGCCAGAGCAGTCCAGGCCAGGGCCACCACAGATCTGCAACAACAAACAGACGGCAGTGTGAGGGACAGAGTCCTGGGCTCTATCTTTGCTTTTGTGTTCAGAATTAGGGATGTTAACTGTCATGAAACACTAGGCCTAGTGAGTAATTCTCCAAGAGATACAAGTGTTTATTGTTAGAAAATACCAGATTTGTGCATTATTTAATGTTTTAACCTTTCCAATTACTTTACCATCACATTATAAATCAGATGTTACGTCCCAACAGTTACTCTTTAACTTCCTCTTACTTCAGTAGTAACTGTCCCAAATACTTTTTTTTTTCTTTTGTTTGAGTAATATTATTTAAAGTAACTTACTTTACAAATCTGGGTAAAAATAGTTTGCTGAACTCAGGTAATAATGGATTTTACTAATATTAATCATACAAGTTTTATTTGATGCGGATATCATGTTAAATATCAAAACAGATTGAATTATTCAGCAATAACATCTCCCTGTACACAAGAAGGTGACGGTCCCTATACTACAAAAGTTACACAGTGCACCTTTAAATGCCTGTTTCTATAAAACATCAGATAAGTTGTAAAACCTGTTTGTTTCACCTGTTTGTTAAAGTTGACGAGGCTCAGAGCTTTGACCTTCTTCTCCAGGGGCCCCAGCAGACCCTCGCCGCTGCACGTGCTCAGTTTGCGCTTGGTGTCCTGTCGTGTGTCGGCCGAGTCTGCCACTGCACTAGAGGCGTTTCTCACACGACGCTCCTCAGCCTGGAACGACTTAAAACTCTTCTTTATGTCCTCCAATAGATCTTATGGCCACACCACTCTGAACACGCCCGATCTCGTCTGATCTCGGACGCTGAGCAGAGTTGGCCCGTGGGCTGCTGGGTAGCGGGTAGTGCCACGTAGGCACTGAGAGCGGCGCTGAGTTCGGCCCTCTGCCCCTCGCCTTTTACGGTTTACATTGTCCTAAATTATCTTATTGATTCAGTTTCTTGCCTTTATTTTGTCCCCTCCCAGTTCCCTTGACTGGGAGGCAGACGTTTTTTGTTTCCCGCATCGTTTGCTCCTACCATGGAGCAAACGGTGCCGGCCCCCCCCCGGACGGACAACATGGCAACGACTCCCGCACCCACAACGACCAAGGCCCCGGAACAACCCCCCACGAAGAAGTATAGAAAATATGACAAAGATATGACCGTATTCCTGGAGTGTGATGGGAAGGAGGTGCCGCCGATGGTCCTGCTGAAAGCGGCGAAGAGCATAGCTGGTAATGTGGTGGCGTTCCGGCAGATTAACAAGGAAAAATACGAGTTGACGGTAACGACGACGCAGGCGAAGGGGCGCCTACTGGATGGTTTCCGTGTTGGGGAGACCAAAGTGCACGGGAGGGACATCACCGCGGATGAGCTGGTCGTCTTTCATGGGGCTGCCGGCCTACATCGAGGATGAGGAGATCGTGGCCAAGCTCCTCTCCTGGGGAGTCTCCGCAGTCTCAGAGGTGCGGAGGAGAGTGTGGCCCGGGACTGACGTGGCGGACGGCACCAGATTCGTGAAGGTAATATTCACCGACACTGTCCAGTCTCTGCCTTATTCTGTGAGGTTTAACACCGCTGCGGGCCCTGAGTACTTCAGGGTGCTGCACGACAGACAGGTGAGGGTGTGTCGGGGGTGTTTGCGGCCCGATCACGTGTTTAGGGACTGTCCGGACTTTCTGTGCAGGAACTGCGGGGGACAGGGCCATTACGCGCGGGAGTGCACTGAGCCCAGGGCGCCTAAGTGCAGAGAGTGTCGCATGTTCTCCCACCTGTGCGCGTGCCGGGAGGAGGAGGCAGACGAGGCCCTCAGGGAGACACTGAGGAAGGGAGAGGAGACCACCCCGACACCCGCGGAGAGCGCTCTGAGAGACTGGGGTGGGAGAGGAGGAGGCTCAGGGTCCGTCAGCGGAGACAGACATCCAGTTGACGAGCGGGGGGGCGCCCGTGGTAGGGGCGGGTGAGAAAGCTGACTCACGCCGCACCCTCGATCGGGGGGAGGAGGCCGCGTGCGGCCCCACTCCTAATGCCCGGGCGGCAGCAGTCGAACCGGTGAGGAGGACGAGCACGAGACTGGCCTCGTGTTCCACCTCCGAGGCGGGGGAAGCGGACTCAAAAATATATTAAAAAAGACATAATGAACTACATAAATGGAATGATAGAATGTGCTGCATAGTAACTGAACAAGTAACTGTAGGAAATGTTTAACAGTGTTGTAGAACATTCTGATTGTCAATGTATTATACGCTGCTGTATTTATAATTGGGTAAATTGTCAATGTTTTTGTGTGTCACTCAACAACAATACTGCAGAAGATGGGCCTGGAGGGGAAGGTCACCCCCCTTCAGGCCAAGAAAAAGTGGGAAAACTTACAAAAGAAATATAAAGTATGTACATGATCTGAACGTGTACTGTTTTCATTTGTACTTATAAACCATTGTGTTAATTTTGTTTTCAAATGTCTTGTATTAATATTTATTCTGTCAAAGGACTGCAAGTATCCAAAAAGCAGGGAAGGTGTGGCAGGGAAGGCGACAGCTGAAACTTGGCCCTGGTTTGTCCTCATGGATGAGGTGTTGGGGCAGAGGGCCTCCATCAACCCCCCTGTCCTCATTGCCTCTATCCCTGAGGACACACCAGGGCCAAGTACTGCCTCGCAGCAGCCGCTGGAGGAGGAAGAGGAGGTGGAGCAGGAGCAGCAGCAGCAACAGCAGTGGGAGGAGGATGAGCCACAAGAAAGGAGAAGAGGCCAAGGAAGGAAAAGGAAGCGGGAGAGTGAACTAGTCAAATTGTACAGGGAGGATGTAAGGATGCAAAAGGAACATTATGAGAGGGATGCGGAGGAGAGGAAGGAGCGTTTTGAGAAGTTATTTGGGTTGTTAGAAAAATTAATAGATAAAGATTAAAGTTTGACTTTGAAACATTTATGAGGTTTTATTTACATTCATCTTACATGTCCTAAAGGAAAATAAAGTACTATTTACAATTTATTAACGTAATAAGTTTAAAGACTAAAGTAAAGTGCAAATGAATGAGTGTGCCAGTGCCAGGTTTTAATCATGAAGACACACTTCCAGGGACCTTGGCAGTGCTAATCAACCTTCTCTGCCTGGACCGACTTGAGAGTGCTGAGATTGAGGTCTTCATCTTCTGGCTGGTAGGTGGGGCTCTCACACCGGGTGCTGCTCCACTGTCCACCGCATCGTTCATGGGCTGGGTTTACAGGGCTGGCTGGGGCCATAGATGACCAAAACCTTCTATTTTTCCACAAATGGTATTAAACTGATAGATCTTACTTTTTCCAATTACAGGTGGTTTTGTTCTTTGAAAAACATGAATTCTTACTGAAGGGTGTCGCCTCTCCTCAGTTCTGACTATAGTAATTTGGCCTGCTTGTCTCCATGGAGATAGATAAAATTAATGCAATGCTGTGAAACATTTTAGCCAAAGAAATGCCTAATGTTGCACCTGGTAAATGAAATATTATTGTAAAGGTGCTTTTCTGGTGAGGGTGTGTCACGAGATGGTATTTCTTCACCTTGCCTTAGGTTTTTAAATATTGAGAAAAGATATGAGAAAAATAATCAGTCGTAACAGCAAAAAAACATATTGAATACAGTACATATTTTTAATGTTTATTTAATTTTTATTTTTTCAGGAATCGGACCAAAGACATAAATGTGTCTGACATCACAAAGGACCTTTACGATGCAGAGAAAGCTCAGGACAAAGCCAACGACGATTTGGACTCTGCCAGCCAAGACCGGGACATGATCCGGGACCTACTGTCAGAGGTAAACCACCAAAATATGAAATTACTGCAATACCCAAATTATTCATGTTAGAGCCAAATTGTGGTTGTTTTTGGCCTTGATTTCTGGTGGTTTTCTCTGGGTTTGTCGCTAGAGGAGGGTAAGGGAGCACTGTAACTGATGTCTGGGAGTGGTTGGTCCCAAACACGGGTTGTAACAGGTGATGCTACCAGAAGGAAACATTTGATCATTAGTTAGACATTTTAGCTTTGATTGTTAATGAAGTATTTTAGCTCTTACAAATGACTGGAAACGTCTTCATTGATTTTATCTCCACAAACCAACAACGCATTAGACTAGAACTTCCTCGCGGGTAGTGCCCATGTTAGCACCTCAGAGCAGGACACTAATAATCTCAGCGTTTAACACTTTTAAACGCTGAGATTGACAACATCAACCGCCAGTTCAAGAACCTCCTGTCCCACCTCCGGAACAAAGTGGACAACCCAGATGATGAAGACGATGAAGACGCAGAGGGTAAGCTACTGTCGCCCACACTATCATAAGTGATACTTTGGAATCGATAGTGCGTGTATGTCTATGGTGGAATGTTCATCAGTTACCATGGAGATACAATGCACACTTACGCAAACACAGTCGCATAAATTTGTAGATTCTCTGAAAACTCAAGAAGAAAATACTAAATGGATTTAACCAACACATTTTCAGAAGCCTGTGATCAATACAAGAGTTCATGGTTCTGTTTAGGTGTTTGGTTTTCAGTAAAAAGGTGAGAGTGATGAAAACATTTGGCTAATGATATCTATTTTTGACAAATTTAATTTCAGAGGGACTTGTTTAACAGCACAAATCATCTCACCTGTTGTAGCTCCAACTAAGTCAGTTTTTTCTGATCAGATTGTGTTAAAACAAAGCTCAGATAAGTCTAATTTGAGTAACAGCTTCAGAAAGAGCAGTGCCTCTGGTTAGCTTCACCTAACTAGAGGCACTGCTCTAGTTGGGTGAAGCTAATGTTAATATTGAACAACATCAGCTGTAAAGTATCAATATGACCACTCAACTGATCACTACTGGTTCTTGCTTCATGGGAGGACCAGGTGCTATAAGCTTTTCACTCTGCAGAGGGCGCTCTTGTGCTGCTCAACAATTGATACTTTGCAGCTGATGTCATCAACCCTCCCAGGGGGTGTGATGCTAATTGTAAGCGCCGGTCTGTCTTAAGGTCTGTTACTCAAGTTAAACCTTAATCTGAGCTTTGGTTTAACACAATTTGACAATAAGGAACTGCCTCAGCTGGAACTACAAGAGATGAACTTTGTGCTGTTGAACAGTTTTCACACTATCTTAAAACTTTTTGGCAGTGTTTGCTGATGTGATAATGTACATTATGCCATACACATACATAGAGTACGTCCTCGGTATAATGTCACTTGTAATATCACTAGGTTAGGTCAGAGCTGGAACAAGCCCTTTTGATTTTATAAGACCAACAATCACAAAATCTTTGTTTAGAAATTACTTAAATAGAATGTATAAATAACTATAGATTTTATTGACAAGACGTGCAAGAGGAGAGGAATGAGAGCTGGGGCCACAGGGTGAGAGAGAGACCATGCAAAGACAAGAAAGAGCGAGAGAATCGACTTTTAACAATTTTTTTTTTTTTTAAATTTTGTGTCACAACCACGCAACTTCAGTGTTTTGCGGCTTTTAAGGTGTAAAAGAAAACATTTTAAACAGCAATCTGCAGAATAAAAAGCTTACAGCACCTGGTATTCCCAGGCGGTCTCCCATCCAAGTACTAACCAGGCCCGACCCTGCTTAGCTTCCGAGATCAGACGAGATCGGGCGTGTTCAGAGTGGTATGGCCGTAAGCGAGGGAACATGAATGTGACACTGTTTTTATATCTATATTCAAGTCTATGAAGAGAAGCACATGCAGCTTTAGACATCCACAATAAGCAAAATCCCTGGATCGACTGCAGAGGATGCATTTCCCCATGAGGTTCAATAAAGTATACCTTTACTTTAATAACAAATAGAACAGAATAAAGTAAAAGGGCTGAACTGTGCTATAGATAACAACTGAGAAATGGAAAAAACACAAAGTGTGTCTCCAAACAGTCACTCTCACATTTGAGCATTTGATTTTCTTTTGGTTTAAAACGTAAATTTCAGTGTCAAGAGTAGATATAAAAAGAATCCTCACCAGTGAGTCCCTCGCTTACGGCCATACCACTCTGAACACGCCCGATCTCGTCTGATCTCGGAAGCTAAGCAGGGTCGGGCCTGGTTAGTACTTGGATGGGAGACCGCCTGGGAATACCAGGTGCTGTAAGCTTTTGTCTGTCCTTTCTTTTTTAAACTCTTATCTAAAGTTATTATTGTTGTTTTGAGTGAAAACAAACACAATAGCCTGACTACATGACTGTCATGTGCTTTTGTACAAATTACTGTTACTACCGCACTCCTGCAACATGACCAGAAGAGGGAGCTGTTCTGATAATATGAAAAGAACTGGCACAGTGCATCGAAGGTAAACAGCGCCCTCTACTGGTATTAAAGAGGTTTAGCCACGAATCAAATTAAACCTGCCCAAATACCGAATCATTAAACTGCAATATCCCACTTTATGTACAATTTATCAGTGTTCTCTGGTTTATAGGCTACACCATGGACCGAACTTCCACCTCTGTCTTTGCACGTACATTATGTACATACGCTATTTTGAATTATTTATTATTTAATAGAAGAAGAGCCAAGGTGTCGTCGTTGCAGCCATTCATTTCTGTTTAGATTGAATGAAGTAAGGAATTAATCTTTCCATTTGAATACCAATAGGCAAATATAACGTTCGAGGTGATTTTTTTCCCCCAATTGTAGCTATTTCATAACTTTAACAAAATATACCTTGTGAAAACGTAATAACAGAGACAGAGGTGACAATATAATTTTTACATTCATAGTCTATAAACCAGAGAACACTGATAAGTTGTACATAAAGTGGGATATTGCAGTTTAACGATTCGGTATTTGGGCAGGTTGAATTTGATCTGTGGCTAAACCTCTTTAATACCAGTAGAGGGCGCTGTTTACCTTCTATGCACTGTGCCAGTTCTTTTCATCGTATTATTGTGAAGTATTTTCTAGCCGTGCAGCACTACATCAAAGTGGTATCTTGATTTCCTAATGCTAAAGTAAATGACACGTGCCCACCAGGGGGCGCAGACCTATGGAATGCACTTGAACTCATGAAGATGTTGTGCAGACCATAATGTCTTCTTATTGTCTAGGAATAACTGCACATTGTGATCAACTACAAGAGCATTAACATTTGAGACAAGACTGAAATATGAACTGATGAACTAAAACATGATATATTGTTCTTTGACCAAATCAAACTGAATTTTTGATTTGATTGTGACATATTGTGCAGCTTGTGGCTTAAAGTGAGTTATAGGGGCTAAATAGTAACTGCAGCAGTGACATTCTTTAGGTACACATGGTTATTTTGACTTTCTTTCATTTTTTCTTTACTTTCAACCATGTAACAATCTGTTCTTTATGGAAGCCCGTTTCCGCCATGAAAAAAAAAATAAAAGCTCCACAGAAAGTCGAAATTACGAGTTTTAAACTCGTAATTAGGAGTTTTAAAACTCGTAATTATGAGTTTAAAACTCGTAATTATGAGTTTAAAACTCGTAATTATGAGTTTAAAACTCGTAATTATGAGTTTAAAACTCGTAATTATGAGTTTAAAACTCGTAATTATGAGTTTAAAACTCGTAATTACGAGTTTAAAACTCGTAATTAGGACTTTTAAAACTACTAATTATGAGTTTAAAACTCGTAATTAGGACTTTTAAAAGTATGAATTATGAGTTTATAACTCGTAATTTTGGGAATGTAACATTTACAAAAAGTGAACCTTATCAATTTTGATTAAATGAATTTGGTATTTTAATAATTTCCTCAATAAACCAGCGGGGTTGTGACCAGCTGGCACTCTGCTCAGACCAGGAAAACGAGCGCTCACAGACACAGAGCACAGCTCATGAGTGGTCAGAACAGCACTCAGGGCCCACTGATTTGTTCAAGACGCCAGAAACTTTACTGGAGCTTAATTTATTCATTTTTTAAAAGTATGTAGGTGATAAACATAACAGTCCTCCTCCTGTCTCCTCTGCTCTGTACACTCAGTTGCAGTGTGCTACAAGCTCAATTAAGACTTTAAAAGTTCTAATTACGAGTTTTAAACTCATAATTAGTAGTTTTAAAACTCATAATTACGAGTTTTAAACTCATAATTACGAGTTTTAAACTCATAATTAGTAGTTTTAAAAGTCCTAATTACGAGTTTTAAACTCGTAATTACGAGTTTTAAACTCATAATTACGAGTTTTAAACTCATAATTACGAGTTTTAAACTCATAATTACGAGTTTTAAACTCCTAATTACGAGTTTAAAACTCGTAATTTCGACTTTCTGTGGGGCTTTTTTTTTTTTTTTCATGGCGGAAACGGGCTTCCATAGTTCTTTTATATCTGATGGAGTTAAATTATGAACCAAAAAACATAACCAACAAAACACATGAACCCAGTAAGCCCAAGAGAGTTTTAAAATGTAGAAACAAATCAGAACAG
The DNA here is from genome assembly GCF_009829125.3 of Periophthalmus magnuspinnatus. Taxonomy (NCBI): domain Eukaryota; kingdom Metazoa; phylum Chordata; class Actinopteri; order Gobiiformes; family Gobiidae; genus Periophthalmus; species Periophthalmus magnuspinnatus. Next base: position 22,432 of record NW_022986725.1, read on the forward strand.
CTCCCTCTTCTGGTCATATTGCAGGAGTGCAGTAGTAACAGTAATTTGTACAAAAGAACATGACAGTCATGTAGTCAGGCTATTGTGTTTGTTTTCACTCAGAACAATAATAATAACTTTAGATAAGAGTTTAAAAAAGAAAGCAAAGACAAAAGCTTACAGCACCTGGTATTCCCAGGCGGTCTCCCATCCAAGTACTAACCAGGCCCGACCCTGCTTAGCTTCCGAGATCAGACGAGATCGGGCGTGTTCAGAGTGGTATGGCCGTAAGCGAGGGGCTCACTGGTGGAGATTCTTTTTATATCTACTCTTGACACTGAAATTTACGTTTTAAACCAAAAGAAAATCAAATGCTCAAATGTGAGAGTGACTGTTTGGAGACACACTTTGTGTTTTTTCCATTTCTCAGTTGTTATCTACAGCACAGTTCAGCCCTTTTACTTTATTCTGTTCTATTTGTTATTAAAGTAAAGGTATACTTTATTGAACCTCATGGGGAAATGCATCCTCTGCATTCGATCCAGGGATTTTGCTTATTGTGGATGTCTAAAGCTGCATGTACTTCTCTTCATAGACTTGAATATAGATATAAAAACAGTGTCACATTCATGTTTCCCTCGCTTACGGCCATACCACTCTGAACACGCCCGATCTCGTCTGATCTCGGAAGCTAAGCAGGGTCGGGCCTGGTTAGTACTTGGATGGGAGACCGCCTGGGAATACCAGGTGCTGTAAGCTTTTGTCTGTCCTTTCTTTTTTAAACTCTTATCTAAAGTTATTATTGTTGTTTTGAGTGAAAACAAACACAATAGCCTGACTACATGACTGTCATGTGCTTTTGTACAAATTACTGTTACTACCGCACTCCTGCAACATGACCAGAAGAGGGAGCTGTTCTGATAATATGAAAAGAACTGGCACAGTGCATCGAAGGTAAACAGCGCCCTCTACTGGTATTAAAGAGGTTTAGCCACGAATCAAATTAAACCTGCCCAAATACCGAATCATTAAACTGCAATATCCCACTTTATGTACAATTTATCAGTGTTCTCTGGTTTATAGGCTACACCATGGACCGAACTTCCACCTCTGTCTTTGCACGTACATTATGTACATACGCTATTTTGAATTATTTATTATTTAATAGAAGAAGAGCCAAGGTGTCGTCGTTGCAGCCATTCATTTCTGTTTAGATTGAATGAAGTAAGGAATTAATCTTTCCATTTGAATACCAATAGGCAAATATAACGTTCGAGGTGATTTTTTCCCCCAATTGTAGCTATTTCATAACTTTAACAAAATATACCTTGTGAAAACGTAATAACAGAGACAGAGGTGACAATATAATTTTTACATTCATAGTCTATAAACCAGAGAACACTGATAAGTTGTACATAAAGTGGGATATTGCAGTTTAACGATTCGGTATTTGGGCAGGTTGAATTTGATCTGTGGCTAAACCTCTTTAATACCAGTAGAGGGCGCTGTTTACCTTCTATGCACTGTGCCAGTTCTTTTCATCGTATTATTGTGAAGTATTTTCTAGCCGTGCAGCACTACATCAAAGTGGTATCTTGATTTCCTAATGCTAAAGTAAATGACACGTGCCCACCAGGGGGCGCAGACCTATGGAATGCACTTGAACTCATGAAGATGTTGTGCAGACCATAATGTCTTCTTATTGTCTAGGAATAACTGCACATTGTGATCAACTACAAGAGCATTAACATTTGAGACAAGACTGAAATATGAACTGATGAACTAAAACATGATATATTGTTCTTTGACCAAATCAAACTGAATTTTTGATTTGATTGTGACATATTGTGCAGCTTGTGGCTTAAAGTGAGTTATAGGGGCTAAATAGTAACTGCAGCAGTGACATTCTTTAGGTACACATGGTTATTTTGACTTTCTTTCATTTTTTCTTTACTTTCAACCATGTAACAATCTGTTCTTTTATATCTGATGGAGTTAAATTATGAACCAAAAAACATAACCAACAAAACACATGAACCCAGTAAGCCCAAGAGAGTTTTAAAATGTAGAAACAAATCAGAACAGCTCCCTCTTCTGGTCATATTGCAGGAGTGCAGTAGTAACAGTAATTTGTACAAAAGAACATGACAGTCATGTAGTCAGGCTATTGTGTTTGTTTTCACTCAGAACAATAATAATAACTTTAGATAAGAGTTTAAAAAAGAAAGCAAAGACAAAAGCTTACAGCACCTGGTATTCCCAGGCGGTCTCCCATCCAAGTACTAACCAGGCCCGACCCTGCTTAGCTTCCGAGATCAGACGAGATCGGGCGTGTTCAGAGTGGTATGGCCGTAAGCGAGGGGCTCACTGGTGGAGATTCTTTTTATATCTACTCTTGACACTGAAATTTACGTTTTAAACCAAAAGAAAATCAAATGCTCAAATGTGAGAGTGACTGTTTGGAGACACACTTTGTGTTTTTTCCATTTCTCAGTTGTTATCTACAGCACAGTTCAGCCCTTTTACTTTATTCTGTTCTATTTGTTATTAAAGTAAAGGTATACTTTATTGAACCTCATGGGGAAATGCATCCTCTGCATTCGATCCAGGGATTTTGCTTATTGTGGATGTCTAAAGCTGCATGTACTTCTCTTCATAGACTTGAATATAGATATAAAAACAGTGTCACATTCATGTTTCCTCGCTTACGGCCATACCACTCTGAACACGCCCGATCTCGTCTGATCTCGGAAGCTAAGCAGGGTCGGGCCTGGTTAGTACTTGGATGGGAGACCGCCTGGGAATACCAGGTGCTGTAAGCTTTTGTCTGTCCTTTCTTTTTTAAACTCTTATCTAAAGTTATTATTGTTGTTTTGAGTGAAAACAAACACAATAGCCTGACTACATGACTGTCATGTGCTTTTGTACAAATTACTGTTACTACCGCACTCCTGCAACATGACCAGAAGAGGGAGCTGTTCTGATAATATGAAAAGAACTGGCACAGTGCATCGAAGGTAAACAGCGCCCTCTACTGGTATTAAAGAGGTTTAGCCACGAATCAAATTAAACCTGCCCAAATACCGAATCATTAAACTGCAATATCCCACTTTATGTACAATTTATCAGTGTTCTCTGGTTTATAGGCTACACCATGGACCGAACTTCCACCTCTGTCTTTGCACGTACATTATGTACATACGCTATTTTGAATTATTTATTATTTAATAGAAGAAGAGCCAAGGTGTCGTCGTTGCAGCCATTCATTTCTGTTTAGATTGAATGAAGTAAGGAATTAATCTTTCCATTTGAATACCAATAGGCAAATATAACGTTCGAGGTGATTTTTTCCCCCAATTGTAGCTATTTCATAACTTTAACAAAATATACCTTGTGAAAACGTAATAACAGAGACAGAGGTGACAATATAATTTTTACATTCATAGTCTATAAACCAGAGAACACTGATAAGTTGTACATAAAGTGGGATATTGCAGTTTAACGATTCGGTATTTGGGCAGGTTGAACTTGATCTGTGGCTAAACCTCTTTAATACCAGTAGAGGGCGCTGTTTACCTTCTATGCACTGTGCCAGTTCTTTTCATCGTATTATTGTGAAGTATTTTCTAGCCGTGCAGCACTACATCAAAGTGGTATCTTGATTTCCTAATGCTAAAGTAAATGACACGTGCCCACCAGGGGGCGCAGACCTATGGAATGCACTTGAACTCATGAAGATGTTGTGCAGACCATAATGTCTTCTTATTGTCTAGGAATAACTGCACATTGTGATCAACTACAAGAGCATTAACATTTGAGACAAGACTGAAATATGAACTGATGAACTAAAACATGATATATTGTTCTTTGACCAAATCAAACTGAATTTTTGATTTGATTGTGACATATTGTGCAGCTTGTGGCTTAAAGTGAGTTATAGGGGCTAAATAGTAACTGCAGCAGTGACATTCTTTAGGTACACATGGTTATTTTGACTTTCTTTCATTTTTTCTTTACTTTCAACCATGTAACAATCTGTTCTTTTATATCTGATGGAGTTAAATTATGAACCAAAAAACATAACCAACAAAACACATGAACCTATGGAAGCCCGTTTCCGCCATGAAAAAAAAAATAAAAGCCCCACAGAAAGTCGAAATTACGAGTTTTAAACTCGTAATTATGAGTTTAAAACTCGTAATTATGAGTTTAAAACTCGTAATTATGAGTTTAAAACTCGTAATTATGAGTTTAAAACTCGTAATTACGAGTTTAAAACTCGTAATTTCGACTTTTAAAACTACTAATTATGAGTTTAAAACTCGTAATTATGAGTTTTAAAACTACTAATTATGAGTTTAAAACTCGTAATTAGAACTTTTAAAGTCTTAATTGAGCTTGTAGCACACTGCAACTGAGTGTACAGAGCAGAGGAGACAGGAGGAGGACTGTTATGTTTATCACCTACATACTTTTAAAAAATGAATAAATTAAGCTCCAGTAAAGTTTCTGGCGTCTTGAACAAATCAGTGGGCCCTGAGTGCTGTTCTGACCACTCATGAGCTGTGCTCTGTGTTTGTGAGCGCTCGTTTTCCTGGTCTGAGCAGAGTGCCAGCTGGTCACAACCCTGCTGGTTTATTGAGGAAATTATTAAAATACCAAATTCATTTAATCAAAATTGATAAGGTTCACTTTTTGTAAATGTTACATTCCCAAAATTACGAGTTATAAACTCATAATTCATACTTTTAAAAGTCCTAATTACGAGTTTTAAACTCATAATTAGTAGTTTTAAAAGTCGAAATTACGAGTTTTAAACTCGTAATTACGAGTTTTAAACTCATAATTACGAGTTTTAAACTCATAATTACGAGTTTTAAACTCATAATTACGAGTTTAAAACTCGTAATTTCGACTTTCTGTGGGGCTTTTATTTTTTTTTTCATGGCGGAAACGGGCTTCCATATGAACCCAGTAAGCCCAAGAGAGTTTTAAAATGTAGAAACAAATCAGAACAGCTCCCTCTTCTGGTCATATTGCAGGAGTGCAGTAGTAACAGTAATTTGTACAGAAGAACATGACAGTCATGTAGTCAGGCTATTGTGTTTGTTTTCACTCAGAACAATAATAATAACTTTAGATAAGAGTTTAAAAAAGAAAGCAAAGACAAAAGCTTACAGCACCTGGTATTCCCAGGCGGTCTCCCATCCAAGTACTAACCAGGCCCGACCCTGCTTAGCTTCCGAGATCAGACGAGATCGGGCGTGTTCAGAGTGGTATGGCCGTAAGCGAGGGGCTCACTGGTGGAGATTCTTTTTATATCTACTCTTGACACTGAAATTTACGTTTTAAACCAAAAGAAAATCAAATGCTCAAATGTGAGAGTGACTGTTTGGAGACACACTTTGTGTTTTTTCCATTTCTCAGTTGTTATCTACAGCACAGTTCAGCCCTTTTACTTTATTCTGTTCTATTTGTTATTAAAGTAAAGGTATACTTTATTGAACCTCATGGGGAAATGCATCCTCTGCATTCGATCCAGGGATTTTGCTTATTGTGGATGTCTAAAGCTGCATGTACTTCTCTTCATAGACTTGAATATAGATATAAAAACAGTGTCACATTCATGTTCCCTCGCTTACGGCCATACCACTCTGAACACGCCCGATCTCGTCTGATCTCGGAAGCTAAGCAGGGTCGGGCCTGGTTAGTACTTGGATGGGAGACCGCCTGGGAATACCAGGTGCTGTAAGCTTTTGTCTGTCCTTTCTTTTTTAAACTCTTATCTAAAGTTATTATTGTTGTTTTGAGTGAAAACAAACACAATAGCCTGACTACATGACTGTCATGTGCTTTTGTACAAATTACTGTTACTACCGCACTCCTGCAACATGACCAGAAGAGGGAGCTGTTCTGATAATATGAAAAGAACTGGCACAGTGCATCGAAGGTAAACAGCGCCCTCTACTGGTATTAAAGAGGTTTAGCCACGAATCAAATTAAACCTGCCCAAATACCGAATCATTAAACTGCAATATCCCACTTTATGTACAATTTATCAGTGTTCTCTGGTTTATAGGCTACACCATGGACCGAACTTCCACCTCTGTCTTTGCACGTACATTATGTACATACGCTATTTTGAATTATTTATTATTTAATAGAAGAAGAGCCAAGGTGTCGTCGTTGCAGCCATTCATTTCTGTTTAGATTGAATGAAGTAAGGAATTAATCTTTCCATTTGAATACCAATAGGCAAATATAACGTTCGAGGTGATTTTTTCCCCCAATTGTAGCTATTTCATAACTTTAACAAAATATACCTTGTGAAAACGTAATAACAGAGACAGAGGTGACAATATAATTTTTACATTCATAGTCTATAAACCAGAGAACACTGATAAGTTGTACATAAAGTGGGATATTGCAGTTTAACGATTCGGTATTTGGGCAGGTTGAATTTGATCTGTGGCTAAACCTCTTTAATACCAGTAGAGGGCGCTGTTTACCTTCTATGCACTGTGCCAGTTCTTTTCATCGTATTATTGTGAAGTATTTTCTAGCCGTGCAGCACTACATCAAAGTGGTATCTTGATTTCCTAATGCTAAAGTAAATGACACGTGCCCACCAGGGGGCGCAGACCTATGGAATGCACTTGAACTCATGAAGATGTTGTGCAGACCATAATGTCTTCTTATTGTCTAGGAATAACTGCACATTGTGATCAACTACAAGAGCATTAACATTTGAGACAAGACTGAAATATGAACTGATGAACTAAAACATGATATATTGTTCTTTGACCAAATCAAACTGAATTTTTGATTTGATTGTGACATATTGTGCAGCTTGTGGCTTAAAGTGAGTTATAGGGGCTAAATAGTAACTGCAGCAGTGACATTCTTTAGGTACACATGGTTATTTTGACTTTCTTTCATTTTTTCTTTACTTTCAACCATGTAACAATCTGTTCTTTTATATCTGATGGAGTTAAATTATGAACCAAAAAACATAACCAACAAAACACATGAACCCAGTAAGCCCAAGAGAGTTTTAAAATGTAGAAACAAATCAGAACAGCTCCCTCTTCTGGTCATATTTCAGGAGTGCAGTAGTAACAGTAATTTGTACAAAAGAACATGACAGTCATGTAGTCAGGCTATTGTGTTTGTTTTCACTCAGAACAATAATAATAACTTTAGATAAGAGTTTAAAAAAGAAAGCAAAGACAAAAGCTTACAGCACCTGGTATTCCCAGGCGGTCTCCCATCCAAGTACTAACCAGGCCCGACCCTGCTTAGCTTCCGAGATCAGACGAGATCGGGCGTGTTCAGAGTGGTATGGCCGTAAGCGAGGGACTCACTGGTGGAGATTCTTTTTATATCTACTCTTGACACTGAAATTTACGTTTTAAACCAAAAGAAAATCAAATGCTCAAATGTGAGAGTGACTGTTTGGAGACACACTTTGTGTTTTTTCCATTTCTCAGTTGTTATCTACAGCACAGTTCAGCCCTTTTACTTTATTCTGTTCTATTTGTTATTAAAGTAAAGGTATGCTTTATTGAACCTCATGGGGAAATGCATCCTCTGCATTCGATCCAGGGATTTTGCTTATTGTGGATGTCTAAAGCTGCATGTACTTCTCTTCATAGACTTGAATATAGATATAAAAACAGTGTCACATTCATGTTCCCTCGCTTACGGCCATACCACTCTGAACATGCCCGATCTCGTCTGATCTCGGAAGCTAAGCAGGGTTGGGCCTGGTTAGTACTTGGATGGGAGACCGCCTGGGAATACCAGGTGCTGTAAGCTTTTGTCTGTCCTTTCTTTTTTAAACTCTTATCTAAAGTTATTATTGTTGTTTTGAGTGAAAACAAACACAATAGCCTGACTACATGACTGTCATGTGCTTTTGTACAAATTACTGTTACTACCGCACTCCTGCAACATGACCAGAAGAGGGAGCTGTTCTGATAATATGAAAAGAACTGGCACAGTGCATCGAAGGTAAACAGCGCCCTCTACTGGTATTAAAGAGGTTTAGCCACGAATCAAATTAAACCTGCCCAAATACCGAATCATTAAACTGCAATATCCCACTTTATGTACAATTTATCAGTGTTCTCTGGTTTATAGGCTACACCATGGACCGAACTTCCACCTCTGTCTTTGCACGTACATTATGTACATACGCTATTTTGAATTATTTATTATTTAATAGAAGAAGAGCCAAGGTGTCGTCGTTGCAGCCATTCATTTCTGTTTAGATTGAATGAAGTAAGGAATTAATCTTTCCATTTGAATACCAATAGGCAAATATAACGTTCGAGGTGATTTTTTCCCCCAATTGTAGCTATTTCATAACTTTAACAAAATATACCTTGTGAAAACGTAATAACAGAGACAGAGGTGACAATATAATTTTTACATTCATAGTCTATAAACCAGAGAACACTGATAAGTTGTACATAAAGTGGGATATTGCAGTTTAACGATTCGGTATTTGGGCAGGTTGAATTTGATCTGTGGCTAAACCTCTTTAATACCAGTAGAGGGCGCTGTTTACCTTCTATGCACTGTGCCAGTTCTTTTCATCGTATTATTGTGAAGTATTTTCTAGCCGTGCAGCACTACATCAAAGTGGTATCTTGATTTCCTAATGCTAAAGTAAATGACACGTGCCCACCAGGGGGCGCAGACCTATGGAATGCACTTGAACTCATGAAGATGTTGTGCAGACCATAATGTCTTCTTATTGTCTAGGAATAGCTGCACATTGTGATCAACTACAAGAGCATTAACATTTGAGACAAGACTGAAATATGAACTGATGAACTAAAACATGATATATTGTTCTTTGACCAAATCAAACTGAATTTTTGATTTGATTGTGACATATTGTGCAGCTTGTGGCTTAAAGTGAGTTATAGGGGCTAAATAGTAACTGCAGCAGTGACATTCTTTAGGTACACATGGTTATTTTGACTTTCTTTCATTTTTTCTTTACTTTCAACCATGTAACAATCTGTTCTTTTATATCTGATGGAGTTAAATTATGAACCAAAAAACATAACCAACAAAACACATGAACCCAGTAAGCCCAAGAGAGTTTTAAAATGTAGAAACAAATCAGAACAGCTCCCTCTTCTGGTCATATTGCAGGAGTGCAGTAGTAACAGTAATTTGTACAAAAGAACATGACAGTCATGTAGTCAGGCTATTGTGCTTGTTTTCACTCAGAACAATAATAATAACTTTAGATAAGAGTTTAAAAAAGAAAGCAAAGACAAAAGCTTACAGCACCTGGTATTCCCAGGCGGTCTCCCATCCAAGTACTAACCAGGCCCGACCCTGCTTAGCTTCCGAGATCAGACGAGATCGGGCGTGTTCAGAGTGGTATGGCCGTAAGCGAGGGACTCACTGGTGGAGATTCTTTTTATATCTACTCTTGACACTGAAATTTACGTTTTAAACCAAAAGAAAATCAAATGCTCAAATGTGAGAGTGACTGTTTGGAGACACACTTTGTGTTTTTTCCATTTCTCAGTTGTTATCTACAGCACAGTTCAGCCCTTTTACTTTATTCTGTTCTATTTGTTATTAAAGTAAAGGTATGCTTTATTGAACCTCATGGGGAAATGCATCCTCTGCATTCGATCCAGGGATTTTGCTTATTGTGGATGTCTAAAGCTGCATGTACTTCTCTTCATAGACTTGAATATAGATATAAAAACAGTGTCACATTCATGTTCCCTTGCTTACGGCCATACCACTCTGAACACGCCCGATCTCGTCTGATCTCGGAAGCTAAGCAGGGTCGGGCCTGGTTAGTACTTGGATGGGAGACCGCCTGGGAATACCAGGTGCTGTAAGCTTTTGTCTGTCCTTTCTTTTTTAAACTCTTATCTAAAGTTATTATTGTTGTTTTGAGTGAAAACAAACACAATAGCCTGACTACATGACTGTCATGTGCTTTTGTACAAATTACTGTTACTACCGCACTCCTGCAACATGACCAGAAGAGGGAGCTGTTCTGATAATATGAAAAGAACTGGCACAGTGCATCGAAGGTAAACAGCGCCCTCTACTGGTATTAAAGAGGTTTAGCCACGAATCAAATTAAACCTGCCCAAATACCGAATC
>NW_022986726.1:0-32197 GCF_009829125.3 Periophthalmus magnuspinnatus
AAAAATTGTGATTTTGTTGGGTACATTCAATCTCATTCCACTAAAATGATCTCGTGGTCGGGTCCTGAAGAAGGCCATGGATTAACTTAAACATGTCTAACATCCAATTAATCCAGCGGTTTACTCAACTCTTACCAGAAGTGCTTTAGAAATCTGACGCATTACAATATTCAACCTCTCCACTCTCCACAAATCAACAAGCCACCACATTACATTGGTAAAATACTGCTGTTTGTTTTTCAAACCACTTTCATTCGGTTCAAATGGCCTGTTAATGCACAGCTTTAGTACTGTCTGTGCCTGATGTAGATGGCTGTAGGTGGCAGGGGCCTGCTAAGCGAGCTGCACCCTGGGCCCTACTCTGGATCAGATGAGGGAGATTCGGATAGGGATGCTGCTGGGAGAGTCGGTCCTCTGTGGAGACTGGTGGTTGACGAGGTGCTCCACAACAGTGTGTTTGGACATGTGCTTCATAAGGTAGGTCTCCTGGAACAATACAATTTATAATTGTAATACATTCCATGAAAAATAATAAAAGATATTATTGAACAAATATTATTCTCATATATTATGGCATTATAGTATAGCCTAAGCCCCCCTGACCTCTCTCTAACAGAGAGAGGCCACGTGGAGAGCCAAAGGACAAGCCTTGCTCCAGGAGAAAAATCATGGACAAATCAAAGAAGTTGAGGGTGGACAATAAGGTCCTCAACAAGATGGATCAGGGGAGGAACACAAAGGACCTTTCTGAGAAAACATCTGAGCAAACATCTTGTTACTGAACATACTACAAGTGTTTCTGGATGATCCTCCTAAAAACAAAAAGAGACAGTGGAGGAGACTCAGGACTGCAAAGTGTCTTCAACAAAAAGGCTCCACCCACTCAGAGCAAACAAGAAGCAGAGGAACAGGAAACATCAGGCCTGCACCTCTGGCACCAGGTCATACCATGTGGCTGCCACTGTACTCAATCAACAATTGACAACCACAGTGAGGTGGTGAAATGTAACTGCCAATGCTACGTCTTTAGGGCTAGAAAAACAATCTAAATTATAGTTTATTAGTGATGCATTTGTCAATATATACTACTGGAAAGAAAGGAGCTAATTTTCAGAAAAAACTATCATGTCAGTAATATGATACTATGACAGCTAGTGTTTGGTGACAGGGGTATTACGTGTTTTAGCTGATTATTGTAGAAGAAATTATTCAGCTTATTCTGATTAAATAAAGGTCAGTTAAATAAATTAAAATAAAATAACTCCCCTATTTTTACGGGATCACTTATAGCCAGAAGTTTGTAGTTTGATCCCTGCTATTGGCAATGCATTTTTTTTTTTGTGTGCTAGGATTGTCAAAAGATACTAAAACTAGTTTCTAATCTAGATGAACAAGTATCAATACTGAAAGAAAATCACATAACTAGATCAAATTTGACCTTTCCCGAACAGTTTCATCTTTAGGTTTAGTAGAACTAGTCTAAGACCACGTAGTAACATAACCAAATACGATTACTTTGTGTTGAAAATGACAATATTGTTTACAAAAGAGCTTTTAAAACCATCATTTAGGTATCAAAATCAGTATCAAGTCTATTCTTTATTCTTTCAACGAGTCTGAAATGTTTGTATCGTGACAACACTAGTGTGGGCAAGGCATTTTTATTACAGACATGTGGTAAAGCAGATCTGGGTACAAAATGTAATACTCACTGAGGTGTAGGCGCGGCCACACATGCTGCAGCAGTAGGCCTTGGCGTTCTTTTATGGCGTGAGCGGACAGGTGGGATCTGCAGCGAGGCTGAGTCCGAGTAGGCACGGTAACAGTTTGGACATTTGTATGGTTTGTCTTTATTGTGCTGCCTCTGGTGAGACTGTGGGACAGAGACAGGACAGGTACAGTACAGCAGTATGTTACCACAGACTGTTGTGCGTGCTGGGACTCACCTGGAGGTTGGAGAGCTGAGTGAAAGGCCTTTTCACAGCCGGGATGAGCACATTTGTACGGCCGGTCACCAGTGTGGATTCTGAAAGAGATTACAATAAAGATTGACCCAATACACAGTGTACAATGTGTTAAATAACATTGGTTTAGAAATAGAAATATAAAAGGACAAAGATACTAGATAATAGCGTTGTCCCAATACCAAAATTTCGAACTCAATTTTGATATTAAGGAATATGCTGAATATTCCATACCGTAATGAATAAAACAAAATATAATAATTTTAAAAATACTATTATTAATTTTACCTTCCCATGTGGTGTTAGAATGTTCTTGAGACAAGTATAAAAGGGTTCAGGAACTTTTGTCCTGTTTAATGTGATTGTTTTCAGTACTAGCCACTTCAATACTAGTATTGTTCAGTATCAGATTTTTGCTACAACTGATAACCCTACTATAATGCTGATGGACTATTTTATAAAATTCCTAAATAAAGTACTTTTTGAAGACTAGTTAAAAAGTTAAGGTTAAGATTAGGTTAGGAAATAAGGTTATGAAGTTTGTCAAGATTTGATAAAGAATAATAAATCTGGCCTAAGTTAGATCAAAATTTCAATTTTAATCAGCTCAACTTGTCTTCTGTTTTCGAGAGTTACACGTGAAACCAGAAGTTTACATACACTATATAAAAAGATGCATACGCGTTTTTTCCTCACTGTCTGACATGAAATCAGTTTAAACCTTTCCTGTTTTTAGGTCAATAAGGATTACCAAAATTATTTCTATTTGTTAAATGCCACAATAATGAGAGAATTATTCATTATTTTCAGATGTTTACATACAGGAAGATTACTATGCATTTATACAATGTGGGGAAACCCAGATGAATGATGTCATGTCTTTGGAAGCTTCTGATGTGTTTAATTAACTCAGATGTTGTCAATAAACCTATCTGTGGTTGTTCTTTGAAGACACGTGAAACACACTGCTTCTTTGTGTTCATGGAAAGTCAAAAGAAATCAGCCAAGATACCAAGAAGAGATTTGTGGACTTGCACAAATCTGGTTTATCCTTGGGTGAAATTTCCAGATGCCTGAAGGTGCCACATTCATCTGTTCAAACAATTATATACAAGTATATACACCATGGGAATGTCCAGCCATTCATACCACTCAGGAAGGAGATGGGTTTTGAGTTCCAGAGATGAACATGTTTTTGGTCAAAATGCCTATCAACTCAAGAACAAAAGCACAAGACTTGTGAAGATGCTGGCTGAATCTAGTAAAAGTGTGTGTATAATCCCTCAGTCATCTAGGTATGATCCATAGTAAATGCCAAAGTTAATCTGTCAACTGGACAAAAAATTGTAGGAGTGAAGGACGTTTTGCTGCTCATCCAAGCTGATTCTTCAGTTCTGTTCAGATTACTGGTGCACACGGCCTTATATCTATCTGAAGGGAGGAGCTAACTACACTGAAACTGAAAACAGCTTTTGTTTACAGTTTCTGTTTTGTAGGCCTAGGTCTATTGAGCTACACTAAGTGTGCACTGTGCCTGAGAAATACTCCATACAACATATTCATACAACTCTTAATGGGAGCTTGCACACCTATTGGCATCCTTGCTCACTCTATTGTTCTTTTTGTCTCCTTTGTTTGCTGTGGGTCTGAGGATGGAGTTACAGATGGGGGACCCCCATTCCTGTTCAAGGAAGGATTGTCTTTCCTAGCAAAATCTGCCTCTTTAACTCACCTCAAACCATTTCTTTCTTCTTAGATCTGTACTTCACTATCTTCAAAGGCCTGGTTCGTGGCTTTGAGATGGAGATGTACGACAGACTGGGGTCCGGAGGAGCTCTCGCAACAGTGGTGGTACATTCTCTTATGGAGTGGCTGAAACTCAGCAAAAGCTGTTTCCAGTTTAGTTAGTGTAGTTAGCTCCTCCCTTCAAACAGATATAAGGCAGTGTCCACCAGCAATCTGACCAGAACTGAAGAAGCAGCTTGGATGAGCAGCGAAACGTCTTCACTCCTACAACTTTTTGTTCAGTTGACAGGAAGAAGGCATTACTCCAAAAGAAAAATAGTCAGATTACAATTTGCAAATGCACAAAGGGACAAAGACCTGAAGAACTGGCCATAATGAGCATTGTTACATTTGGAGAGGGAAGCTAGTAAGCCTGACAACACCATCCCAACTATGAAATACAAGGGCTTCAGCAACAACTCTACAAACAACAAAAAAGGCACAGCAATGAGCACCAAAAAGACAATTTTGTACAATTTCTATACATCCAAGTAGCACTCCTGTCTCTAACTTTTTGCAGAGTTTTAAGGAAACCCTGAGACCCTCCTTTGCTGGAGTAGCTCCGTTCAGTGAATGTTGGAATCACTCTCCCTTCACATAAAATGGCTACTGCTTACTGCTCCAGCTCAAATGAAGTTTCAGACACTTTGCTTGCAGGATACTAAAAAGCTTTTTTCTGACAAGAAAAAAGCTTCTGAAAAAAATCTGAAGCTACACCTACATATGATGACACTGTCAGATTATTGGTGAGTGAAGATGATAGGACTAAGAATAAGATTTGGAGCAGATGATGGTAAATTCAATAACAAATGGGAAGCCATCTTGAGTAAATGCTCCTTAGATCTCCTGCTGCTACTCATTGAGGAAGCAAAAAAGCAGCAAATTCAAACACAGAATGAAATTACTACATTGACAGATGAGCTCTCAAAGAGCTATCAAATATAAAGAACACCAACTACCTTTTGAGAAGGAAATAAAAGAAGGGTTCGATAAACTGCATAGTGAAATAAAACTTGAGAAATTGGCAAAATTCAAAAGAGACTGTCTGTCTACAAGGAAAACACAGTGTACAGATGGAGGATAAATATGGACAAGACAAACTATAAGACTAAACCACAAAGAAGAAGAACAGTCTACTTCCAACTGCCCAGTAGTGAGGATGAGTGTTCTGGAGTGGAAGACCAGATCTCGAGTACTTTTTTAGACTCAAGTCTCACCAAAATCGGACAACCGGACTCAAAGTCAAATAGACACAAGACCAGGAGGAGCAGAAGAAAACACAAGCCATTACTGGTACGCCAGGAGCAGAATGAGAATGAACAAGTAATAAATGTATCTGGCATCCCCTTTGTACCTACTCAAATGTCTGTGCTGTCTAAAGAGTTAACTTTGCACCTACTAATAAAACATAAAGAATGCCAGACAAAAGTAGACAAATTTTATCACCATCTCCAGTTAAAGCTATTGCACCACTATAACCTCAGCCAAGCTGCCAATTCGTTCGAGAGAAAACCAAAATAAAACAAATGCATTCAAACCGAAATCTAATTTCACACCAAATATGTGTAATCAAACATTAAACACATTCTATAAAAAATTTACTTTCCAAGAAGATAACCTCTTCACTTCAAGAAAGAGACCCTCCTATAACCTGTCTTATGAGGAGGCACTGGATTGGTTGTTTGCAAATGAAAAAATAGTAAACGAGATGACAAAGGTGGAGCTGTGGTGGTGTGGGGAAGAGAACAGTACACCACAAAAGCCAAGAGACGGCAAACTAATAGTGTGTACTATGTTCCAATGAAGTCAAACCCACAAGACCAACTCATATCTGAAACTCACAGCCTTACTTGCAAATGCTAAAGAAGAAAACTGGATTACACACAATGAGCATAACTTTCTACTTTGTAAGAACCCACATATTCCATCATTTTATAGGCTCCCAAACGTTCATAAAAAGTATAGAAAACTCACCAGGGTGGCCCATAATTAGTGGGAATGAATCACTCACAAAACCTTTGTCCAAATACACAGATTTTCATATTAGAAGTTTGTCAATCACTTGCCTTCCTTTATCCAAGGCAGCACTCAAGTTTTAAATAAACTGAAAACTGATTAAAAACATTGGCAAAGGCTATATTGAACAATACCTGAAAAGGAGGACTCCCCCTGCTGGATTTATATTAAAATTGAGATAATGAACATTGAGAAACAACATGTTTCTGTGTCAGTAACAACTCTACAACAATAAAATGGCACAGTAATGGGCGCATGCTTTGTATCCAATTATGCAAATTTGTACATGGGCTTTTGGGAGGAAAACTACATGTTTGCAAATCTTAAAACATTTCGGGCTAAAATATTGTGGTGGGGTTACTGTGGTCTGGGTCTGAACAAGAACTGTTACAATTCCACTCATATTTGAATAACACAATATCAAACTCAGCCTAAACTATTCCTTATCAGAAACACATTTTCTTGATTTAAATATTTATAAAAGGCACTGATTGGAGATTTAAATAGTACACTTTCAGAAAATTGACTGATCAAAACACAATTTTATAAGCAGGACAGCTTTCACCCTCCATGGCTGCTGCAGAATATCCCTTATGGTCAGTTTCAAAGACTACAGCAGATCTGTGACACTGAATGTAGCTTTGAAAAAAATGCCCAAGACATGAGCTGTAGATTTAAAAACAGAAGCTACACAAATAGCACTGTGTCCTCAATTGAGCCAAAAGTCTGTTAACTATTAACTCAGAAACCAAAGAAAAATAGTCCTAATCAAGTATGCTTTGTACTGAATATGGCACGGAAGCAAACCAAATCAAACAAATAATCAAACAGAAGTGGAGTATTTTAGGAAGTGACAGCACCTTAAGAGATGCTGTCCCAGAGACCCCCACCATCAGCTTTAGAAAAGCCCCCACACTCGGCAACAAACTGGTCAACAGCTATCTCCCTCCACTGAAACAAGACATGGCTGGACAGTAGGACTAGCTGCTACAGATGTGATAACTGTACCTACCGCGAACATGTACAGTGGACTAATTCTTGCACATTGCATCAGGTCAAAGTTTTAATATCAGAACAATCATTACCTGCAACACCTCTTATGTGGTATACTGACTCAAATGTCTATGTCATCGTTTTTATGTGGGCCAAACAAAACGCAAACTGAAAAACAGATTGGCTGAACACAAACAGGCTATAAGGACCTGTAACCCCTTGTATCCCATGGCCATGCTATATAAAGTCAACCATTGCAGGTTGTAAAAGACTAAAAATATGTGGAATAGAACACAAATTCAAGAAACAATAAGAGGAGATAGACTCTCAAGGCTACACAGTTTCCAGGCCTCAATGGAGAATAATACCACATACTCTAAATTTATGTAAATAATTATAAATTAATGCCTACTATTTTACATAGCACATTTTCTTTGTTTTAAGTTTTCATGAATGAATATGAATATAAACATGAATGTATGTATGATGTAAATGTCATGTTAACAACTAAACCTGGCTCAGCCTACATGTTCCATCATGCACCAGGTGACTGTGTGCCAGCCTGGTTTGATCATGTGATCTACAACTATGACTTTAAATCTGTTCTGAGATAGCCATCTCGAGTTTGCCCTCATGAAGGCTGAAGGGCGTTGGGATGATTTTATCTTTATCTGCCATACAGTAATAAAGCCTTCTGTACTTTTTGAGTGCTTCAATTTTTCTCAACTTTTCATTGAGATTGGACCCTACACTGAAGAGCACCAAAAGGACAATTTTGTACAATCTCTATACATCTATACAAGTAGCACTACTGCCTCTAACTTTTCTGCTCAAGGAGTATTAGTTTTAGTATTGATTAGTATCTTGTTTTTATACTTTAGACAACCCTACTACATTGCTGTATACAATGTATGTAGAACACTTCACACTAAACACTACTAAAATATAATTCAACCCAATAACCATTCCAGTAATCTCACAGTTTAAAACAGTTGGGACAGTCCTCTTTCTCTAACCTGGTGTGCTGCTGCAGATGGGACAGCTGTCTGAAGGAGTTCTCACAGTAAGAACAGTGGTAGGGCTTGATGCCCAGGTGGATGCGGAGGTGCTGGGATAGTACGAGGCATTGGCAAGGTTTTGGAGCAGTGCGGACACTTGTGCGGCTTGGCTTCTGTGTGCGACTTGGAGTGAAGCTGCATCTCTGACTTGGACAGGAAGGTCAGCGGGCACACTTTACATCTAAAAGAGGAGATTAGAAATGTAAAAATACTACTACAATTTTTTTCAGTGTAGAGCTGCACGGTTTGGGAAAAAAAAAGTCTATAAGCATTGCGATTAGATTTACGATTTATGTTTTCATTATGGGAATCTGTTGAAATGTTCAATATGAACTGACAAACTATAATATGAGAACCACATTTTAGAACAAATAATGTTTGTACAGATCTAATCTACAGGATTAGCAGTTTTTAAGCAGAATTTTGTTGTTTATGGGGACAATGATGGTACTTCAAAAACTGCAGCCTTGCAGCCAGTTTTCAGTAACAGTTGTATGTGCTAAGTCAAGAACATAAATCCATAATTTCTGAAAAAACTGTACACAGCCATTTGTCAGTAGTGAATGTTTTGTTTTCTTTATGAGTTCAAATCTTTTTCCTGGTGTCACTTCACATTATTACACATGATACTATCTTTTAAGTGATTTCTTTGCAAGATCACTCATTGATATTGGAATCAAACCAATATCACAATACTTATATACTTATATTGCACATCACTAATCTTGATTCCTTTATCTAACCCAATCCTTCTGACCTAATGTGATTTTCCTGTTACACCACATGTTTAAATGTAGAACTTCTTACCAATATATTCCACTACCCCTGCTTTGGTCATCCATTATTATTATCATCCATATTTATTACATCTGTGCTTAAGCATATAGTTATTCATAAGATGGATTTTAAGACATCTGTATTTTATGTTTAAAAATATAAAATAAAATAAAAAACATCCACTCTTCTAATATGAAATAATACTATTGTAGTACCGGTAATTTCGTATGTAATATTTATAAAACATACAGTGGGTACAGAAAAGTATTCAGACTCTTAAATATTCACTCTGTTATATTGCAGCCATTTGCTAAAATAATTTAAGTTCATTTTTTTCCTCATTAATGTACACACAGCTCCAAACACAAAGTTGTTGACTTTTGCAAATTATTAAAAAAAGAAAAACTGAAATATCACATGGCCATAAGTATTCAGACCCTTTACTCAGTATTTAGTAGAAGCACCCTTTTGAGCTAATACAGTCATGAGTCTTTTGGGAATGGTGCAACAAGTTTTTCACTCCTGGATTTGGGGATCCTCTGCCATTCCTCCTTGCAGATCCTCTCCAGTTCTGTCAGGTTGGATGGTGAACGTTGGTGGAGAACCATTTTCAGGTCTCTCCAGAGATGCTCAATCGGGTTTAAGTCAGAGCTCTGGCTGGGCCATTTAAGACCAGTCCACAGAGTTGTCCTGAAGCCACTCCTCCGTTATTGTTGGCTGTGTATTTAGGATCATTGTCTTGTTGGGAGGTGAACCTTCGGCCCAGTCTGAGATCCTGTACTTGGCCGCATTCATCTTTCCTTCAATTGCAACCACTCGTCCTGTCCCTGCTGCTGAAAAACACCCCCACAGCATGATGCACGCTTCAGTGTTGGGAGTGTATTGGACAGGCAGTGCCTGGTTTTCTCCACAGAAACCGCTTAGAATTAAGGCCAAAAACTTCTATCCTGGTCTCTACATACCAGAGAATCTTATTGCTCACCACCTTGGAGTCCTTTGGGTGTTTTTAGCAAACTCCATGTGGGCTTTCATGTGTCTTGTACTGAGGAGAGGCTTCTGTCGGGCCACTCTGCCATAAAGCCCCGACTGGTGGAGGGCTGCAGTGATGGTTGACTTTCTAGAACTTTCTCCCATCTCCCGACTGCATCTCTGGAGCTCAGCCACAGGGATCTTTGGGTTCTTCTTTACCTCTCTCACCAAGGCTCTTCTCCCTCGATTGCTCAGTTTGGCTGGACGGCCAACTTCTAGGAAGGGTTCTGGTCGTCCCAAATGTCTTCCATTTAAGCATTATGGAGGCCACTGTGCTCTTAGGAACCTTAAGTACAGCAGATTTTTTTTTTGTAACCCTGCCTCTGAGCTCTTCAGGCTGTTCCTTTGACCTCATGATTCTCATTTGCTCTGACCTGCACTGTGAGCTGTAAGGTCTTATATACACAGATGTGTGGCCTTCCTAATCAAGTCCAATCAGTTTAATCAAACACAACTGGACTCCAATGAAGGTGTAGCGCCATCTCAAGGATGATCAGAAGAAATGGACAGCACCCGAGTTAAATATATGAGGGTCACAGCAAAGGGTCTGAATACTCATGGCTGTGTGATATTTCAGTTTTTCCTTTTATAATAAATCTGAAAAAATGTCAACAATTTCATGTTTCTCTGTCAATATGGGGTGCTGTGTGTTAGAGGTAAGATCTTAAGCCCGAGCCCGAGCCCGAGCCGACCAGAATTTCGGGCCGGGTCGGGCCTAAAATGTCAATCATTACGTTCGGGTCGGGTCGGGCTTCTCTCTACCTGACTTTTTTAAAATAAATATATGTTTATAAAAATTTATACTAAAACAATGTGTGGATACTAAACTTAGGAATACTTGTTATAAAAAAAATAATTTGGATAAAACAGAGAAGGCGCTGTAAGGTAATTGCTATTTAACTACTAAACAGGAGCCGCAGAGCCAGAGCATACTCTGCGCACGTGAACGCCCCCTCTTCCCCTCCGCAAGTCCGCATCTATTTTGACCTGGTATCGCTGATATTGAGCAGCAAGAAGTAAAGGGATAAACTAAAGACAGGGGAACTGAAAAGGCAAACACGCAACAGGCAAGAGTGAGGTGCGGAAATGCTTCAAATTGATTGTTGAAAATGCTACAGAAACTTGCGTTGGCTTCGCTGAATGTAGTAAATGTGGCGCTTTGCTTTCATACGAGAGCAAAAAGACTGGCACCTCGACACTGAGCAGGCATTTAAACAGCTGTACTGGCAAAAGTGATGATCGTCAAAACATCTATATTATCATTTGTCCCACAGACCGCACCTCTTCGTGCTAAGCAGGCCATCACAGACAAGTGCGTGGACTTTTGCTGTCAGGACCTTAGACCATTTTCAGTAGTTAGTGGCGAAGGTTTTTTATTAGTAGGCTTATTTTTACGCATGTTTAACTTTGTTTGGTTCTTATATTTTTTATTATCCCTCACAAATAAAATATGAAATTTCGGGTTTGCTTCGGGCTCGGGCCTGCAAATCAAGTTAATTGGTCGGGCTCGGGCTGGGTCGGGCTTTAATACCCGCGGGCCTGGGTCGGGTCGGGCTGGATTTTTTAGGCCCGATCTTACCTCTACTGTGTGTACATTAATGAGGAAAAAAATTAACTTAAATGATTTTAGCAAATGGCTGCAATATAACAAAGAGTGAAAAATTTAAGCGAGTCTGAATACTTTCCGTACCCACTGCATCTTTATAGTAGCTGATGTGATCCCCCACCTGTATGTTCTCCCCTCTTTGGGGGCCACAGTTACACAGCCCTGGTCTGCGAGGATGGGGTAGGGCACCACCAGCAGTGGTCCAGATGGGTTCTCGGCCTTAATCTTCTTTCTCCCGCGGGGGGGTTTTGGGGGGGGCCCAAGAAGTCCCGCCAGGCCCCCAGTCTTCATGTGGTCCATCCCTGGTGCGGTGGTCAGCCCTGAGAGGATGTTGACAGAAGGGGCGCTGCTGAGCCTGTTCTGGGAGCTGGAGGTGGGTGTGGTTGGGGTCAGGGCATCTGAGGAGGTGTGGGTCTCTGCTCTTGAGGAAGGAACTAAACCTGGAGGGGTGGAGATGTGTTATGAGTTCCTTAATTTCTTGTAAATGCTTAAAACTCTTTGGAGGGTTGTCAGAAAATATATACAGACATCAACAATAATGAAATGAAAAAAAGAAAGTTAAAATTGTATACTGAATAAAGTATTTTAAATTTAACCACAGTAGTTTGAGTATGGTCTTGATCCATATCAGAGCTTGTATAACACCATATGATCTAAGAAAACTATTTATGAAGAGTGAAACTACCCAGAAAACCCCAGGGTTTCAGATTCACTGTTGATTAAAACCACAGTTGTGACTAACTAAGTTCAGTGAATGCCAAATGAAAATTCTATAATCGAGATTCCTACCTGTTCTGTGTTGAGACGCCACCGACCTGCTCACTAAGTTGTCTCATGTGCCAGTCCTTCCCACAACCCTTTGGCCTTCACTGCAGCCTTATCATCCATATTTACATCTGAATTAAGCATATAGTCATTCATAAGATTGATTTTTTAAGACATATCATGTATTATTTATTTTGGTCACTATTGGCTCTAAACATGCTTTTTGTCACCTTGGCATTTGTATTTATGTTTGAGAACTTAAAAACAAGAAGTCAAAATTTGAAAAACACACGGAAAAACAAGAACAATCCAAGCATGAAGCAATGTAAACCAACATTGCTAATATACACACATAGATGTATATAGTAAAACCAAATTAAACAGAAAAATGCTCAGAAACAGTAGGGGAAATTGAGAGATTTTTAAGGCTAAGAGGGAGAGGATCTAGAAACATAGGATTACGTAAAAGGAACGGTATGTAAGATTTCATAAACTTGACATATCTATGTTCCCAGGTACAAGGTAATGTTCAAATCAAATGTAACTTTTACTGATTACAATTCTAATGCTGATTTATTCTTCATTACAAAAACATTGGACATGATATCCTGTTTATTTATGTTATAATTTGGTGTTTTGGTTCTCAAGATGATTATCCAATCAGGAAACATAAAGCCTCACATGAGTCTCTCATTTGGGTTGCCAGCTTCAATGCAAAAATACAGTGGTTTGAGCCTAAAAGGACTCTTTCTGATCGAAATCCTCTCTATCTAAACCTTAGTGCTTGCAGCCAATTATTAATGAGTGTCAATGCAGCCTCTGTGGTTCAGTGAGTGAACTCTGGAAGCTCTGAGCTTCCACATGCAGCATGGGCTTTCTATATACTGAGACTGGGGAAAAACTTTGCAGGTCTAGGCATTGGTAACCCATGTTCAGTTGTGACTGTAGTACTTTTTTAACCTTGTATGACATGTCTCCTTTAAAGATCAATCTATACAATTGTGAATCACTTTTCACTAGACCTGTGTACCTGGTCCGGAGCTGGTGGCAGGGCCGGGCGCGGAGGGCGATATCCGGTTGCCCTGAGCTCTGCGTATGGTGCCCTGTTACTGACTGTTGCTGCTGCTGTTGCTGTTGTGTCTGAGGCTTGGGCCCTGTTATACCGTGAGCAGCGCCCCCTTCTGGGGAGGGGGAGGGCGGCACCAGAAGCGGCTGTTGGGATGGTGTGGAGGTAGGGGGCAGGTGCAGCGGGCGGATCTTCTCGCCCATTAGTTGCTCCTTGATCTTGTTGATGAGCACGAGGTTATCCAGCTGAAAGGGTTAACGCGTCATGCTCAACAGAAAACAGCAACCAGTGTCAATGTCTTCTGCCACAACAAAAATGTCCACAGATTTTTAAAGATTTTGTTGCCTACAGGTTGTTGCTATTTGTGTTTTGTAAAAACACAAATAGCCCCTGTACACGCAGTCTAGGAATTGAACTTGGTCTGGAACAATGACTTATTTTCATGTGAACAACTGTGCAGCACTTTAAAAAGTTGAACATGTGCAATATAAATAAGTCTGGCACATCCTTGTCCCCATAGCAATGTTCTTGCTTTGCCTGGAATTGGCACTGGCACTGTATGGCTTTAATCATATCCATCTTGCATTTATTCAGCTATGGGTTACTAAGCGGAGGGTCACCTCTCCACGGATATGACCTGCAACTTAGTGTCATCACCTGGTTGTCCATATGAAGATAGCTCAGTTTACTGCCATACTACTAAATGTTCCAGGTAAAGAAATAACATCACCATGGAGATAAGCTGCTGGCAGACCCATCACCAGAAACGTTATATAGTGCTCCTTTAAGATGATTTCATTTATTCTAATAAGGGTTTATGAGACTACTCATTTTACAAAAAAAGTTAACATCATTATATTTAAGATTTTACAAAAAAAATCTTGCCTATTTTTTTCTTTCTCTTTCTCTGTTTGGTGGAGTTTATAATTTTATTTACTTACATAAGAGTCCATCAGAAATAAACTTTTAGCTTTAGTGTTGGATATTAGGAAAGAACCTGGTTGGTGAAACTATAATAGGTCTTTAGACACTAAGTCTTCTGGCAGAGACTAGTGACTGAAGACATTCACACAGAGCTAAGAATAGCTGTGAATGTGTAGGAAATGTCAGAGCTGGAGCAGACTTACCTGGCCAGGCATGGAGGGAGGTGGAGGCCAGAAGTACGGGTTATTGAACCGAGGCTCAGCCATCCTGAGACAAGACGACACATGCACTTAAAACAATGGTGCATATATTTGTCTGTGCTAGTTTGTAAGTGGTTTCAAACACAAAGAGCATTGGTTAAATTTTTCTTAATACAACTGGCAACCAGCAATACAGGATGTTATATATGTTATATAAGATAAGATATAAGATAAGATATCTTATACCTTATTAGTCCCACAGTAGGAATTTCCAGTATTGTACCGCACAGTTCAAGAACAGCAGGAAAATGGTAACATGCAATAATTTATATATAATATATATATATATATATATATATATATATATATATATATATATATTCAATCACAGCATTTTTCTTTCATCTTAATAGTGGGACTGTATATAATATAACCAACACAAACAGTTTTACAAGGTACAAATTTCATCTTTTATGGTTTTATGTAACATCTTTGTAATTGCTAGGCTGACACTAAAAGGAGACACATACTGAAAAGTGCATTTTATTAAATTATTATTTAAATATGGTACAATGTGTTAACAACTTTATTTTACCAAACCCTCTCAAAATGTCACCTGCGCATATTCTTCATTTACTCACAACCTATTTCAGCTATTGAATTACTGTTTCAGGTTTTTAGATTCTCATTCCTTTGTCTTGCCGTGGACCCTCCTTAAATGTTATCAAATGTAGTTTGAAACGTTGTTAAAAATCCAAAAAGTCATACAGCCAACTTTGGTGTCGGTGACTTTTCGGACATGTGCGCGGTTCGCGGACCTCTCCGTGGCCAGCCGTGCATCCCAGACACTCTCAGACACTCTTAAAACATTTCCAGACAAAAGAGAAACAAAAATGGCAGCCTTATTTTTATAAGGCGGGGACGCCATATTCTGCAGACCCCAAAAATGTACGCGTTGGACTCTTTTGTGTTTGGTGAGAGCTGATTTTTGGTGCTAAGGAGCGCGCGGCAGCGGAGACAAAGGTGTGTTTATCATGTCACAGGCTTGAATGATTGTTTACAGCGGCTTTGAATAGCCCGGCCTCCCTTAAAAAAACTGACACTTCCTACAACAACCATCCATGCCCCGTAAAAAACACAGACAGCACGGAAACAGCGGAGAGACGTGAGCTCCAGATCAGGGACACCGCTGTTACTACAGCGCGTACGCACAATGCTCCGTCTGCTCAGAGACACTAGCCATGTTGTCCACTTTCCCTTTTTATCCCCATTCTGCAACTTTTGGGCGAACAGCAGCTGCACAATTGAATGCACTCGCCGTATGCATCTTATAAACCAAATGTATGCATTGCATATGGCACGAAGACACGCGCATTGCCTTTTCCGCATACAAAGACGTGCACACGTACCTTTTTCACCCGCTTGCAGATAATGTCTTTTGCAGCTATTTTTTTAAGCTGGATGTTCTTCTCTCTCCCTGCTGCTTCCAGACGCACCAGCGCTTCCGGGTCGCTTTGTTCACTTCTGGGTGTTGCACAGCAGCAGCGATGCTACTGCTACACTACACAAACATTAACGCCGCTTTTCATGCGTGTGGCTGGGTCTATCCTGCTCATACTGTAGGCCTGTGTGTGCTGGGAAAGAAGGCAAAGCATGGTCTAGTTACATTATAGAGTGAATATGCACTGAAGAAAAATGAAAAGAGGAAACTCGTGTCTGACAATACGCTGTATTTGGGAATCTTCTGTTACTACAAAGTAATACTGTAGTTAAAGCGTAATCACATAACTGGAGTAGAAAATAGGAAAATAGGTTTTGGAATGAAACAGGATTACTGAAATTAGTTTATTTAGTTGATGCCCAAAAATTAATCTAGTCTTATGATGTGTATGTAGGCTGTGTGCAGGATCTTACTATGTGTATGTAAGCTGTGCAAGCATGTGTATGAAATATCTCCCCTGGGGCTTTAACACCGAAGAGGACGAAAGGGAGAGGCTGAGGTGGTAGATGGCTCTCCTGCTGCAGTAAAGCAAACAATGGAGATAGGGAGAAGCAGGGTTGTAGCATTCATGTCGGCAGGATAAAAAAGGTGAGAGTGTGTCATCCATCCATTTTATTCCGCTTATCCGGGGCTGGGTCACGGTGGCAGCAGTCTAAGCAGGGACTCCAAGACTTCCCTCACCCCAGACGCTTCCTCCAGTTCCTCCAGGTCCTCTGGTGGGACCCCAGGGTGTTTTCAGTTCAGCCAAGAGACAGTCCCCAGGGCCTCCTCTTGACGTGGAGGAGCAGCGGCTCCACTCCGAGCTCCTCCTGTGTGACTGAGCTCTCACCCTATCTCTAAGGGAGCGCCTAGCCACCCTGCGGAGGAAGCCCATTTCGGCCGCTTGTATCCGTGATCTTGTCCTTTTGGTCATTACCCAGAGCTCATGACCATAGGTGAGAGTAGGAACATAGATTGACCAATAAATTGAGAGCTTTGCCTTTCAACTCAGATCCTTCTTTACCACGACAGTCCGATACAGCGACCGCATCACTGCACACGCTGTACCAATCCACCTGTCAATCTCACACTCCATCCTTCCCTCACTCGTGAACAAGACCTCGAGATATTTGAACTTGAGGTAAAGATTCTCCACCCGGAGAGGGCAAGCTACCTCCTTTTTCCGGTCGAGAACCATGGCCTCGGATTTTGAGGAGCTGATTCTCATCCCAGCCGCCTCACACTACAGCTGCAAACCGCCCCAGTGCCTGTTGCAGGTCCTGGCTCAAAGAAGCCATCAGGACAACATCATCTGCAAACAGCAGAGATGAGATCCTGTGGTTCCCGAGGCAGACCCCCTCCGGCCCCTGGCTGTGCTTAGAATTTCTGTCCACAAATATAATGAACAGAACCGGTCCAACATGCACCAGGAACAGGTCTGACTTACTTCCGGCAATGCGAACACAGCTCCTGCTTCAGTCATACAGTGACTGGACAGCCCTTAGCAAATGGCCCCGGACCCCATACTCCCAGAGCACCCCCCAAAGGACACCACAAGGGACACGGTCGAATGCCTTCTCCAGATCCACAAAGCACATGTGGACTGGTTGGGCAAACTCCCATGAATCCTTGCAGACCCGATGGAGAGTATAGAGCTGGTCCAGTGTTCTTTGACCAGGACGAAACCCGCACCACTCCTCCTGAATCCGAGGTTCAACTATTGGACGGGAAGGCTGAGGAGTGTGATTCCCCTGTAATTGGAACACACCTTCCAGTCCCCCTGCTTAAACTAGAGGGACCACTACCCCGGTCTGCCAGTCCAGAGGTATTGTCCCCGACTGCCATGCAATGTTGCAGAGATGTGTAGGCCAAAACAGCCCCACAACATCCAGAGATTTAAGGTACTTGGGACGGAAGACGTGACGGTGGGATTGAGGAGATCCTCAAAGTGTTCTTTCCACCATCCGACAACATCCCCAGTCAAGGTCAGCAGCTCTCTGCCCGCACAGTGTTGGTGAACCACTGCTTCCCCTCCTGAGGTGTTGGACGGTTTGCCAGAATCTCTTTGAGGCCGTCCGATAGTCCTCCTCCACGGCCTCCCTGAACTCCTCCCAACCCCGGGTGTTTGCCACTGTGACAGCACAAGCCGTGGCACACTTGGCCCACCGTTGCTCATCAGCTGCCTCAGGAGTCCCACAAGCCAACAAAGCTCGATAGGACTCCTTCTTCAGCCTGACGGCCTGACGACCCCTTACTTCCGGTCGTCCACCTTTGGCCGCTGCGACAAGTACCACAGACCTTATGACCACAGCTGCGAGCGGCTGCATCGATAATAGAGACAGAAAATACAGTCCGCTTGGAATCCATGTTCCCAGCCTTCCCCAAGATCTGGGAGAAGGTCTCCCAAAGGTGCGAGTTGAAGAACCCCCTGATAGACGGCTCTGCCAGATGTTTCTAGCAAATCCTGACAGTACGTCTGGGCCTGACAGGTCTGTCCGGCTTCCTCCTCCTCCAGCAGATCCAACTCACCACCAAGTGGTGATCGGTTGACAGCTCTGTCCCTCTCTTCACCCGAGTGTCCAAGACACGGGGCCGGAGGTCAACTGACACGACAACAAAGTCGATCATTGACCTTCGACCTTGGGTGTCCTGGTGCCACGTGCACTGATGGACACCCTTGTGCTCAAACATGATGTTTGCAATGGACAAATTATGGCTAGCACACAAGTCCAATAACAGAACTCCACTCGGGTTCAGATCAGGGAGGCCGTTTTCCCAATCATGCCCCTTGAAATGTTTGTTAAGTAATAAAGCTTCTTAGTTGCATCACATATACATATATCAAAATACTGAATGCATATTAGTTCCAATAAAGCTTTTTAGGTGCATTATATATACATATATATCAAAACACTGAATTCATATATCCTTTGAATGTTGTATCCCTTTGAAGGTTGTTTAACAAGCACCATTTTTGTACTAAAGTTTGAGCACTGGTTTGATACTCTAACACTGAAACTATTCATGCATTATAATAGTCCTCCTTTAAAGGCAACATTGTGTGTTCTGAATTATGGGAAGCAGTTGGGTGCTTTACAGAAACTCCTTTACAGAGATAAGGCAGCCAGACGAGACTCAAGGCCAAAAAACAGACCGGTGCAGTTGGGGATGTCCGAGAGAGGTGAACGAGGCCGGAAGGAGGAACCAAGGCGTCAACCTGCTTAACATAACATTTGCATATTCATGTTGTATATTATCTCTGGGTCAAGGGAAAGGTAGTTAGTCAGAGCGCCTGACAGTAAGTCTTGTATATGTAGGCTGTTAGGAAAAACATTTGGACCCCAGAGCTCTGTATTAGGATTGTAACTGTCAATAAATAAACTTTTGAGATTTGAAGTGATCGAATCCAGTCGTCATTTTTGATAGAACACGCCTAACACCCTTCAAGTGTCATTGTCATTACCCACATGGGCATTGAAGTCCCCCAGGAGACCAACGGAGTCCCCGGTCGGTGCACTGTCTAGTACCCCTCCCAGGGACTCCAAGAAGGCCGGGTACTCTGCACTGCTGTTTGGCCCGTAGTCCGACACAACAGTGAGAGACATGTCCCTCACCCAAAGGTGCAGGGACGCAACCCTTTCGTTCACAGGGGTGATCTCCAACACGAGACGGCTGAGCTGTGAGCCAATAAGCAAGCCCACACCAGCATGCCACCTCTCCCTGGGGGCACCAGCTTTCCATGGATCCTCCCACAGGTGGTGGGTCCACGTCGCTCCTTCGGGCTGAGCCTGGCCAGGCCCAGCCACCAGGCGTTCACTGGTGATCACCCACCCTCCATGGTGGGGCCCCGGTAACCCCAGTCCAGGCAATGTAGCAGGCCTTGATTGTGTACTTTTCATCGAAGGCTTCTGAACCGCTCTTAGTTGCACCCGTCCCCCTGGACCTGTTTGCTATGGGTGACCCTACCAGGGGCATGAAGCCCCCGACAACGTAGCTCCCAGGATCATTCGGGTGCTCAAACCCCTCCACCATGTTAAAGTGGTGGTTCAGGGAGAAGAGAGTGTGTCAAAAATGTCAAAAAAATTTGTAGAAACTAAAGCTACTAGCATCAAAACTATATACCAGTACTTTGAATTTGACTAGACTAGAAAAGTGGCTGGGTTAGTGGTAGTGCTACCAGAAGTTTAAGGAGTTCCACTCAATATAATTATAACACTTGCGTCAGAAAATGCCTGACTGTTATATAAGAGACATAGAACAAGGGCTGGTACTAATATCCATTCTATTGATATTGCTTATCTCAGGTGTGTCCATACTTTTTTCACAGAGGGCCACATGTTGAAACATTATTGAAGAAACTGGTGCCCTATACCACAAGTTATTAGAAAGTGCATAGAATCGCAGACATAGCTTTGACAGAACCAATTTGTTAAATAACCTGGCACCTATAGCGTAGGCATGTGGTGGAGAATAATCTTCATTTCATTTCATTTCCTTTGTAATAGTTTTAATCTTTGATGAGCAAGCGTTCACACACCACACACCCAGGATGAGCTTTGACAGAAATAGATAGAAAATAGAGATAGAGAATGTCACCACTTCCTCATCATTATTAAAGTAGCAACTCTTGAGCATAGTGATTTAGAGTTTGCTTGTAACTACTCTTCTCAAGGGGTCTAAAAGTCAGCACCCATCTGGAATATGCCCCAATACAGGGAGAACCAGTAAACCCTTCTCTTCATCACCCTGCAGCAGTAGCAGTATCCAAATTGTAGTAAATTGGTAATAGAGGTAGAGAATAGGCTGCAATTACCTTGACAGAATTATACAGACAATGTGAAGGGTTTGCATCAACAGTGGTTCCCCAGTTCCCCCCTGGTCACTTGGACAATCTCTTTCAGTGTGGCTGTGACCCTAAAATTTCATGCCAGTCTGGATTGGCATCAGACTTTAAACTCAAGTCCTTATGCAAGTGCTCATTTGTCATTTACAGAATAAATTGGTGGCAAGAAGTAGGTTTACATAAAGAAATGATATTCAGTAGTGACAACAATAGCACATCATTTATTAGACAAGTTATTAAGTTATTTTTGGGTCTATTTAAACCGTAACATACTTAGTTCAGTATTTTACATTCTATGCATTGTAAACTGCAATATTCATATAAAAAAGGTTTAATAATCAAAATAAATTCAGCTAATGTTAAAGGAACAAGCATTAAAGTTCACGAGGCTGATTTGACATAATACATCACATTTAAATCTGCTACTTATTGTAAACACTCCTCTCTGAAATCATTTGATTGATTTGAAAATATTCTGAAAATGCATTAGTAATTCTGGTTTGTCCCTTTGAATTTAGCCTCAAATGGGCAGAAATTAGTGGGTGAGTGGAAAGGTCTGACGCATTTCATGTCAACAGGCTGGTAATGTGACGCGGCTTCCTTGAACTTCCTGTTTCATTTACTGTTTCTGTTAGTACTTCAGTTGGTTGACAGCTCCAACCCTCAACAACCTTTCAAGTAAACTGTAGATCATGGAGATGGATGGTAATTTATAAGAATTCCAAGATGAGAAGTTAAGCAGCTGCTGTTTGAGAAAAGAGAATACATCATGAGTTTGGTAAGTTTGTGTTTTTATGTGATGTATTTACTTGGTGAAGATGGGAAAAACAGACATATGAAAGATTCACTGCTTAATTTTTCTAGTGTATCATACTGACTTGTCTCCATAAAGATGCCATTGCTTTGGCTAGAGTATTCCACGAGGCATTTTTACATCATATTACCATGCTGCTGTCTGTGTGTACACCAGAGGGAGTTTCTAAATATACATTACACATTTTTAAATTACATTGTTTGTTTTTTCATGCAATAACAATAAAGGAATCTTGAACCTTGAGCCAAGTCCTACCCGATATGTTTATTATTTACTGTACTGCCAGTGATACCAACTAAGCTGTTGTCCACCCAACTAGATTTAATTATAAAATGTTGACAAAAACCTGCACAATCATCATATCAACATTGGGACTTGATTGGGAATAAAAAACGGAACTTTCCTTGAACTAGATCAGGTCAAGTGTGAACCCACCCTTAATCTAAAATGATGTTGTTCTCTTTCTAATATTATTTTCTTCCAGGTTTGTGTGCTGACTTTCCTCGTCATCTCAAACTCTTTGGCTTTGCAAGAGCCATGTAAAACCTGCCCTCCCGGTAAGGCAAAAGATAAACATTACCATACATTTCACATTTATAACCAATGTAAATTAATAAACATACTAACATTAATTGTAGGTTATTACAGAAAGTCAAGCTGTGGTCTTGGTGAAAATGTCAAATGTGAAAAATGTCCTGATGGATACTACATGGACAAGGAAAACACTGAAAAAACTTGCATCGATTGTATGAGATGTGGTAGTAAGTACAATGTATAACTCATATTGCTTTCACAAGTTTTTTGTTGTTGTTTTTTTTCCAGTGTTTAAAAAATCTACGTATCACTGAATCACTTTTAAATGTATTATTCCATGAATGTCTGATCCAATAGGAAGTGTAAGTTACTTCAACTTACAAGTTATAAACACATGTTATTCATAATTTTGTATTTGGACATTTTTTACCATACTAGTAAGCATAATGAAGTTTTATTATTATTATATTATTATTATTATTATATTATTATTATTATTATTATTATTATTTTATAGTTACTTATGCTATATAAGTCTACTTTCATTACCCTTAAAATGAAATTCTGAAAACACAGTTATCAAATTGCCATTTACTGTATAATCTTGGTTACTTAGTTTATGTGGGGGAAAAAAACAGTTATTACTTATTTAATCTTTAAATGCTGAGAACACATACAATCGCATGCAAATTGACCACATATTGTACCATATTCTCTCTATTCAGTAAATATGGTGATGGTGAAAGAATGCACTTCTGTCGCTAATCGACAGTGTGTTAAAAAAGATGGTATGTGCAATAAATACTACATTTTATTTCAAATTATACACAATTTATACATTGTAATTTTAATGTAAAAATAATCATTGTTTTTTGTGTACCTAGAAGACAAGAGGCCGGAGTTACCTAAGTAAGATCTTTTTTCTTTTTTTTTTTCATATTTTATTGTATTATTTATTTTATTAGCCAATATTGCAGTATTGTTTCATTTGAAATATAGCATCCCTAGCTCGTACCATTTGAAGTAAAATGTAAATGTAAAGTAAATCTGGGTTAGCATATCCTTCCTATGTTACAAATTTCTCAAATTTGTGTTTTGCTTTTCAGAATAGTGGACTGTAACCCATTATGCAAAGTGATAACAACAAAAAGTCCACATATTTCTACTAACACTGCAACTATTGCTACTACTACTACTACTACTACTACTATGACAAGAGGGTCAAATGTCACAACAACAAAAGTCCGTAAGTCCACTCTCATGTGCATTGTATTCTACAACTGAAATCAGATTCCTCACTACCTAAACCCCAGCTTGTGCAGCCAATCATGAATCAGTGCTAGTGCAGCCTCTGCATCAGTGAGTAAATTTTGGAGGTTCAGAGCTTTCACATGAGACATGGCCTGTCCATATACTGAGAATGAGAAAAAACTCCATGTAGAGGACAGTGTGTGACAACCCAAGTTCAGTTGTGATTGTAGTACTTTTTTTTTTAATCAGTTACAAATAATTTCACTGAAACATCCAGTCATTACAAATCTAGAGTGTATTTATCTATTGCATATTAACGGATGATGTTGAATGTTTGTCAGCTCCAGCTCTAAACCCTCTGGTGTGGGTGCTGCTGTTGGTGGTAATGCTGCCTCTTACGTGCTGCGTCTGTTTGTTGTTCATGACAAACCTGTACAAATATGTACACCTCTGCTGCTCATGCTGGAGAGACAAGCAGCACATGGAGGCACCTCTTCAGACAGACGCAGGTAAAGGACAAATCCATGGATCTATTAAAATAACAAAACATAACAAATAACAAAACAATAACACACCCCATCATTACAAGTAATTCCCAACAGCGTAGAAATATTTAAGGTGTAAATATATATTACAATTATTTATCATTAACATCACAAGTATTTTTGTCACAGCTCTTTGATTTTAGAGCTTTTTTTCCATGGTTCTGGGTTTGCTCCACAGAGTGCACTTACATATAAGTGCGCATATATGACATATATAATGCTTATATAACAAGATATATTTGTTGACTACAAGCAAATTGGAGACTAGATCAAAGTTGCACTTTTAAACCTCAGAGCTCTAAACCAGACCATGAACAAACTCAATGTCAAAGGAACACACCTGTACGTGTCCCATGAAGAAAAGCAAAACTGTTCATCATAGTTAAGATAAAAAGTATATTTTCTGACTAAAACTACTACTAACTATCAAACTATTAAATTAGCAAGACATTTCTGTCGACTAAAACTAGACTGAAACTAAAAGAGTAATTAGCCATAATAAAGCATGCACAAAGATTTAATTCATAATTCAAAATGTCAGAGTACTTGTTGTTATGACTGATTTAGGCTTAATAAGTACTTAATTGAGAGGTTAGAATTAGGGTATTTGGTACTATTTGTCCATTATGACTTAAGTCTTTGTTCATGTTTTAGTAAGGCTAATTAAAATGTAGCTATTACAAAGTGTAGACACTATTATCTACTATCTATTATCACTTTTATACTATTACTTCTAAGACTACACCCTATGCTGTCATACATGCAGTGCTGCTGAAATGTCTTGCCTAAGGATTTAACAACTGAAAGATGGATAAAATGTGACAAATATTGAAAACAATTATAGGGAAAAGTTTACATATTAAATGTGTTTTTCTGCAAAGCTTAAAGATTTTGATGAAACAGGAAGCTAACTTGTTATCTTTTCACTGAACAGAACGAGGCTGTCTTCAAAGCCCGACCACACTGGTGCGTACTCTGGCCTTTTCTGATAACTATCTTTAAGTTTGTCATGAATGTGAGTGTTTAATCTAAACATTGAAAATGTCACCAGAAGTTCATTTGGAGACCCACAAATGTTCTCACATTTAACCTTTATTCTGTTCAGGATTTTACCTTCTATGAGGAAACTCCCATGATGGAGGTTATGAGCCCTGTCCCACCAGAGATACCTGCCCACAGTGCCCCCCAGCTGCCAGAGGTGGAACACAGCGGTAATACACGTAGACCAAAGAGATTATAAGTACACCTACTTGAGTAAGAGTACCATTACTTAAAAAAGGGCATTGTAGTCTTGTTTTAGACTAGTGATACACATGTTTCAACCTGGTGTTACTCTAAAAAACAATTGTTTTCTTAGTCAGTACTTGTGAAAAGTGGGAAAGTTAGAGGTAGGTGGTGGTACGCGTCCCCTGTAGCCACAGCTGCCCCGGGACAGAACTGTGTGACTGCCAATCTCCACCCTCCTACCACCTATCATACAATACCACACAGGTAGCCTGTTAGTTAGATTTGTCCACTAGGGATTAAAACATTGATTTAAAAAAAAATAAGATAATTAATCATATTTGAATGGCTATGTTTTCAGCCAAAGAATAATTAAATTAAATGTGTGCATATTTGCTGTACAAGAAATAACCAAATCTGTATTAACCCCAAAAGTGGACCACCCTCTGTAATTGGATGAGGCAGCAGTGCTTTCTCACTGTATTTTAGAAACTGCATGTTTGCATCAGTTTTGTGGCTGTTGTGGCGGAGAGGTAGGATTGGAAAACAGCAGCTTCTGCAGTGTAGCTCTTCTACAGATCAGATAGGGCTATCCCTGAGTATAGCATCACAAACTGAAAGATTTATATTTATTTTCTATAATATAATGAGTAAATGTGTATATGTAGGTGTATTTTAAATTGCATCAATAATTTACAAATGAGCAATAATGACTGAGGAACATTAGGGTTAGGAAATTCTGCATAATGGCTCAGTTTTATCCCGGAGCTGGGAAGTTGCCAGATACAAACATGGTTGTGTAGAGTTTTTGCACCTGAAAGGCAATATGTTATGTACATGATAATACTGCAATTATTATATTATATTGTTCATTCACTTTTTCGACAAACTTCAAACACTTAACATTTTCCCTCTGATTTTCTGTCTGCCAGTTTTGCAGCTGTGTTCAGCTGTTGTTAAATCTTTTTTCAATTTATTCCTATAAGTGTCACTGTCTTAATAAAAGCCAAAAGTAAAATCTGTCAACTGGACAAAAAGGTTGTAAGAGCGAAGACATTTCGCTGCTCATCCAAGCCACCTCTTCAGTTCTGGTCAGATTACTGGTGGACACTGCCTTATATCTGTCTGAAGGGAGGAGCTAACTACACTGAAACTGTAAACAGCTATTGTTTACAGTTTCTGCATGTAGACTAGGTCTATTGAGCTACACTTGGCTTTTACTATGGATCTGACCTGGACAACTGAGGAATTACGCAGTCACTGTCTCAACAATCTTGCAATGGATTCAAGCAAAACAATTATGAAGAGCTAGTCTTATTGTAGGCTACATGCCCTTTAACCTAGATCTTTTTTTTTTCTTTGGTTTTGGTGACTTCAAGTGCACAATGTTACAATTCAGCTAACTATTTTTAGGTTGGTTTCCATTTAAAACTATTGAAACCACTTTGACCTGTTTCAGTTGTTTCCTGGTTTACAGTTTAGGCTGGGTTTTACTTGGTAACTCTACACATGTGTGCTATATTTAACCCACATAAACAGTAATATCTGCTGAATGAGGTCAGAGAGGTGGCTCTGTCCGTAAGACCCCACTCCAACCAACCACCAACTAACACTCTACTTGACTTACTGTCTCAGTCTGCCATTTACTCTGAAAACCCCTGTGGTTTGAACAGAGCAAGAGAACTGACCACCTTCTGCAAATGTAACCTTCTTTATCTGATTTGTATCAACTGTAACTGTAGCTGCTTTGAAAATATCATCAAAACAAAAATTCCACCTACCTCAACCTCCAGGTTTTAAACCACAGCACTAGAAGAACTGTACCAGATTTCTTGACATTTATGGTGTGCATGTTAACATTCCTGGTTGTGCAGAGGGTGGTGATCTTTCTCAGTAGAGGAGCCATTTCCTCCTGTACTTCTTTGGGTTCTGGTTTCTTCCTCCCACCATCCAAAGACTTGCGTAAGTGCTCTGGTAAACTTAAAATGTTCCGGGCTTAGTTTAGATAAAACCTTGGGGGCCTTGGCTTGGCAAATTCAATATGGCTTGGGTACAGTGCAGCCTAAGTAAGTTGCTTTTGTTCAAAATTAGAAGTGTGACATGTCTCAAATAAATGGTCATCATTAAGATGGGCAAAAACAGATATAAACATAGAATAAGATTTTCTCACTCGACACTGACTTGATTTTGTGATTTACCGCTGCATTTTTAGTGATGGCAACTTATATGTTGCGCTGATATGTTTAGCAAAACTAGCCTATCCAGCTGTTTTCTGTTTATCGGTGCACACCACTGCTGTCAAGGTAAAATATTTTACATTTGCAGTGTGTAAAGCAACTATCACTACAGTGGATTATAAGAAGCCAAGCCATAGGCCCTATGGTTAAAGAAATGTAGCTTGAGCTTTTACTTTCAGACTTATTTAGATGGTAGGCCAAGTATGAAATATTTTACCCTATTTTCAGAGATGATAGTTTACTATAATAATAATAATAATAATAATAATAATATAATAATAATAATAATAATAATAATAATATAATAATAATAATAATAATAATAATAACAAGGCCCAGCGCTACTTAGCTTCTGAGATCTGATGAGATCAGACTTTGACAAGGAGGTTTGGCCACATCAGGATTCTTTTAAACCACAGTTTGACCCTCTTCTTCTTGTCTCTTCCCAGCTCTCTCAGACCAGACCAAGTGGGAGCCCTTCCCTGCCATCGTCCTGTATGCAGTGATAAAAGAGGTGCCTCTGCGTCGTTGGAAAGAGCTCATGCGTCTGCTCTCAGTGGCTGATCAGCAGCTGGAGCGAGTGGAGCTGGACGTGGGCTTGAGTTCTATGGAGAGACAGTACCAGCAGCTCAGGCTCTGGAGCCAGAAGTCAGAAGCCAAAATAGATGACATTTACTCAGCACTTCACTACATGGAGCTCACAGGATGTGCACATATGATCAGGGAAAGTCTTGACCAGATACGTTTGAGATCACAAGGGGGCGTTGTCTAAAACAAACTAAAGACTACAACACAGTTGATTATCTTCAGTACAGAAAACATGTGAATTTTTCTAACCTCAAAATCCAGCCAATGTTACTTCTTCAGAAAGCATTCATGAAGATTATCATATGATGTCTCTTACAGCATCTTAGGATCAGATGATAATTTGCTAGCAGACGCAAAAAAGGAGGTTTGAAAGGAGGATGTACATCAGAGTAGTAGTACTGTAGTAATGTAGTACTCTAGTAGTGTAGTCCTCAAGTCCTAGAGTCTGACATATAACTTATTTTTCAAGTAATTTCTACTGGCTACATTTACATGGCTAGTAAAAATCTGAATGAATAATCTTTGTTTTTGATGTGTGTTTACATGCACTTTTTTGCATAATTTTTCTTGTCAAACCTGCACAGATGTGGATAATGAGAAAGGAATCAGATTGCTCACATCAAAAATCAGATAATGATCACATGTTTGGTATGCATATAAATATAAACTTTGGACTTGAGTGACCTGTGACTCGACCTGAGGTTCAGGACTTGGGCTCAGCCTTATGAGTTTCACCTCTCAAGTGCTTTAAGTGCCAACCTCTGTGCAGGCATGTGCAGAGGGGTGGCTATAGGGGGGCACTTCTTGCCTTTTGCCCCACAAGTGCCCTTTTCTATCTTGTCTATATTTGCCTCCACAATAAAATGCCTGACAGGTTTTCTCCGGATAGCCAAGCCTCTGTATGCATGCTTTTATAAAAGAAGTTGTACATGATGGTTCTAAATGTAAATTTAGTGCAATTCTAATCATGGCAGCTGTTGTCATTACTGTGTCTTGACTTAAGGTTAAGTCTATAGGACCGGCACTGTGTCAAAGTGACTACTAAATTTCACAACTGAACCACAGCATATTGTCATTGATATAAAGAGAACAATTACCAATTAATGAACTATTTGGATTCTGTTATATACAATAGGATGTTTAATATCTGATACATTGAACACATATTTTTGTTATGTTTTATATGACAAGCTGGGAAGCGCATAGTGGTACTAGAGGCAGTAGAAGCATTAGTAATGATTCCTGTAGTAAATATTAGTAGTGGTTCCTGTATGGTGCGGTTATTTTGTTGTTTTGACTACTTCTACTCGAGTGTTATCAATATTTAAAGTAGTTGTACCTTTACTTTAAATTTTGTGGTTGTGCTGTAGGCTGCAGGTGAATCAAACAGACTAATGTGGGTTTGGTGGTGCATGTGACCATAGTTGTACATAAATGGTGCTCTTATCAGAAGGCAGCAGTTATTTCATATATCGATGTGTGTTGTATGCGGATATGTTTCTTAAAGTTACTTGTTTTGGTCTGCACTCAGGGTCAGTTCTGAGGAAAAAGCTGTAAATCCCCACACAAAGAAACTTTTGCCACCACATAGCCTGTCTGATCAGACCATTTCCTGGTGTGTG
The DNA here is from genome assembly GCF_009829125.3 of Periophthalmus magnuspinnatus. NCBI lineage: Eukaryota > Metazoa > Chordata > Actinopteri > Gobiiformes > Gobiidae > Periophthalmus > Periophthalmus magnuspinnatus. The sequence goes on from NW_022986726.1 coordinate 29,322, forward strand.
CTGATAGTATCTCATTTTGAGGGTTTAAATATTGGTCTGCTTGGACTTTTAAGACTGTATTTTCTAACATGATGTACACTTTGAGTTACTGTAATTTTTATCCAAAATAAATGTTTATTATTTTGTTAAGACTTTTTCTGTTTTAATTATTGTGAAAACAAGCCTACATGTTTAAGCCTACATGTTTGAGCGTACATGTTGGAGCCTACATGTTTAAGTCTACATGTTGGAGCCTACATGTTTGAGCGTAAATGTTGGAGCCTACATGTTTGAGCGTACATGTTGGAGCCTACATGGTTGAGCCTACATGTTGGAGCCTACATGTTTGAGCGTACATGTTGGAGCCTACATGGTTGAGCCTACATGTTGGAGCCTACATGGTTGAGGCTACATGTTTAAGCCTACATGTTTGAGCCTACATGTTGGAGCCTACATGGTTGAGTCTACATGTTTGAGCGTACATGTTGGAGCCTACATGGTTGAGGCTACATGTTTGAGCCTACATGTTGGAGCCTACATGTTTGAGCCTACATATTGGAGCCTACATGGTTGAGTCTACATGTTTGAGCGTACATGTTGGAGCCTACATGGTTGAGTCTACATGTTGGGGCCTACATGTTGGAGTCTACATGTTTAAGCCTACATGTTTGAGCCTACATGTTGGAGCCTACATGTTTAAGCCTACATGTTGGAGCCTACATGGATGAGCAGTCTGTTTGTTGCAGGCTTCACGCAGGACACCTGTTGCCCTGGAGACGGCGCACCAAAGGCATTGAGTTACGTGAAAGGGGCCCGCGCTGCGTTTGTGTTCGCCAAAATAAAGTGACATCGAGCGTGGCCGAGGACGCTATCTACGATTCTGAAGTCAAGGGCTTTTTCAGTGTTTATGCGGTCTAAAGCAGGGCCTGACCTCCACAGCAGCTGCAGGTGGGTGCGTAGTGAAAGGCAGAGTAGGCACTGTGCTCTGGAGCAGGCACTACCTCTGACTTAACAGGCCTAAACAGTATTAGTTTCGTTTGCAAATGTAACCCTCTTCTTTGCACTTGTAGTAAGTGTGAGGCTTTTAGGGCCTAGAACAAGCATTTTTAAGTTAGTATTGTTAAAGGTGCACAGAGTAACTTTTCTGGTAGAGGGTTTCCATGGAGATTGTATTATTGTTGTGACTGGAAATTTCCACGCTAAGAAGAAAACTAGCTTACTCAAAAATACTTCCAGAACATCAGTTCTTACTTTGAGCATGGTCTCCTTTCCACAGATCTGATTCTGACCTGTTCGCAGGGCAGCGATCTAGAGGTCTATGCTCAAAGTCTCTCTTCCAGTGTTGAGAAAGGAGGGAAGGACGCTTTTCTGGTTGATATCCATAAAGTCTCAGCAGCAACAGTCACAGAATAAAAAGATGGCCAGTGTTTCTTGTTAAAAGACCATCCTTTTTCAGGACGGCAGGAGAGTTAACCAATGAACTCATGAGTAGTGAGTTAACATGAGGAAGGGGAAAGTCCTGAAACTTCCACTGATCACATGTGCAATGTATGAACCAGTTTTACACTAATAAAAATATATATACAAAACATTACAGATCAATTCAAGATTTACAGCATGAAAAGTTTACACTGTTCCTCTTCTTTCTCTGGAGAAAGTCATTCATTGACTGAGTGTTTAATCTCATGACATTTGTCCTTTAACTGTGAAGTCTTTCAGTTATGGCAAATTCTTCTGAATTACTTCAGCTTGCGAATTATTTCATTGTAGGAAAAATTTAGTAGTTCTTTAAGACGAGTTAATTCCAAAGTTTAATCCAAATTTCAAACAACTGTGTCGTTGCCTGTTTGAATGTGCAGCCATAAATCTTCAGGATAGAATCTAGGTCTGGTGTGATGGGAGTTGGGACAGCAACAGTGAAGTCATGACAATGGTGAAGCGGTGCTTCTCACAGTTTCATAGGTCAATCTGTAATGCTACATTATGTAGAAAAGTCTGTGGGGAATTTATATAAAAATCCTATTAAAATGTTGTGAATTTTAGATTTATTTTTTATTTGTGGGTTTGGAGTACAAACTGGTCCTGATTCTTTTCAGAATGGTTTATTTGGCTGAAAATACGTGGGTTACAGCTTTCCATTAATGTTTTACATGTCCATGAGCTTGATAGTTCCTGATTATCAGATGGTGGACAAAAAGAAATTATTTTTTTAAAAGTACAAGGGACCATGCCTGTTCTCTCTGACTCTAATTAAAATATTACATTTCTATTTAAATTTTCACAATTTTTGTTTTCTTTTTGCAGGTCTGCCTATGCCGTCAGTTGACCATGACCTCACCTTCTCATCCTGGCAGCCATTTTTCTGAGCTCTGTGAAGAGGCAGACCGTTTTTTAGCAGCTGGGGAACTTGATAAAGCATCAGCTCTTTACATGTCTGCTTTCAGGACTCACGCTGGACCCACTGTGTCCCATATGAGAAAACTATCCAACCTACAAGTCATTATTTCTACTTTGGAAAATTGGCTGGATGGCCATAGTGACCCTGAAAGATTCAGTAAAGGTTTAGTCGCCGTGTTTTTGTCCACACTTTGCCCAAATAATATTTCGGCTACCATTTTCAAAATGGAGTCTTTGCTTCTAAACGGCGGGCATAGTTGTGAAGAAATATTTGCTCGTTGTACCTCTATACTTGAAGGCAAGAGAAACAAGCCTCCGGAGGGTCAAACAATTTTAGTTTTGGAGCTAACCCGCGCGTTAGCTTGCTTGTTTTCTGAATGCCATGCTGTCACAGGGTTATAGTTGTACCTCAAAGCATATCATAAAAACAAAATGGAAACTGTGCAATTAGTTAAAAGCAGACAGGGTCAACATTTGGATAAAATAGTCAGTGCTTTTAA
>NW_022986727.1:0-32282 GCF_009829125.3 Periophthalmus magnuspinnatus
TCATTAGTCGAGCGGGTCGCTGTGCCTTTTGCTCCAGAGCAGATTTAAGTTTCATCTTCTCCTTTTTTAGGGAGCTCACCTCCTCCTTGGACGACCGCAGCTGTGATGTCGAGCGTTCTTCTTTCTCGACTTCAGTAGCATCTCCGGTAGTGTTGATGCTTGCTCGGTTGTCCATTGTTAGAGGGGTTTTGTCGTCCCTCTGCTCCTTGGTTTTGACGCTCGTGCTCTGGACTGTCTCGCGGCTGCAGGCCTCTGGATCAGTCCAGTGTGGGTGTTTCAGGGCAGCGATCTCAGTGTCTTGTTCTTTCAGTGTCCTGCTCATCACCTCCATGTTCCTCTGTGCAAAGGTCGGTGCGAGCTATGTGTTCTCCCTCAGTGCACTGTGAAACTGCTCTCTGATATTGTTCTGTGCACTGGTGACACTATCCAGCTCTTTCTCCTTCTTCTGGAGCTTCTCCTTGACTTTATAGAACTGCAGCTCCATTTGAGCTGTAAAGTTGTTGGTGTTGTGAAGCTCCTGTTTCAGACGCATGTTCTCGTGCCCTGCCATGATGTAGAGGTTTCTCAGCTGTTTATGAGCGCTGACGTGGGAAACCAGCTCCTTCTCTTTTTCTTGGAGCAACGCAGTGACTTTTTCTAACTCCAAGTCTGTGTTTGCTGTTGCCTTTTTGAGCTTGTGGAGCTCCCTTTTCACCCCCATCATCTCCTGCACTGACCCGAGATGCTTGATCCTTCTCTGCCGATGGTCCTCAGCCTCTTGACGCAGCTCTTTGTCCTTCTGTTGGAGGGCCTCAGTGAGGTTTTGGATCTCCAAGTCTTTCTCTTCATCAATCCTCTCCTGAGTGTTGAGCCTCAGGTCCAGTGATCGGTTCATTTGGACCTGATTTGCGAGCTCAGCCCTCGTTCGCTCCAACTCTTGGCGGAGCGCCCTGACCAGAGCGCTCTCGTCCAGGGGTACCTTATCCAGGGGTACCTCGTCCACTGGTACCCTCGTCCAGGGGTACCTCGAGCAATGGTACCTCGTCCACTGGTACCCTCGTCCAGGGGTACCTCGAGCAATGGTACCTCGTCCACTGGTACCTCGTCCAGGGGTACCTCGAGCAATGGTACCTCGTCCACTGGGTACCTCGTCCAGGGGTGCCTGGGCCGGACCTCTCCCCTCTGGGTGTGAGGAGTCCTGGATGGTGGGAGAATCCAGGTGGGTCTCCTCTGGCTCTTTACCGTCCCCTGTTGTTGTGGGACAGAGCAGAGCAGTCCAGGTTGAAGTCCTCATCATAGAGGTGAGTGTCGTCCTCAGGCGTGTACAGGTACCAAGGCTTCATGGTGAAAGTCGTGGAGCGATCGTTTTCTGCGTGTGTTTCCATCGGTGTCTGAGAAGTTATGAGCCAAAGCTGCGCAGGAACTTACCCCTACAACAAACCTCTGATTCTAGAATCTGTAAACAACTCATCTCCACGACGATGAGATCATGTGACGACACGCCCCCCCCCCCCACACACACACACACACACACAGACACCCCCCACCCACACACACACACATATATATGTGGCCCTTAATGAGAAAAGTTTGGACAGCCTTGATTTAAGACCATGTGAGTGAATGTCTGTTAAATATGTGAAAATGAAAGAAAACACAAGTGCAGTTTGTGATGAAGAAACAACAACAGATCAGAAAACAGAGTAAAATGGAACTTCATATCAGTCGTTTCTAAAGATGATTGTTGCTCGATCTGTTTGTTCCCGCTTCCTCCATGACGGCCCCTCACTCTGGAACATTCAGCCCACCTGAGTCTCATGTTACCTGGGTTAAACCTGACTGGCCTCTCCCTCTCTCTGAAGGAGCACCAGAGACAGAGAGAAGGAGAAGGAGAGAAAGAAAGAGAGAAGGAGACAGAGAGACAGGAGAGAAAAGGAGACAGAAAGAAACAGGAAAAGAGAGGGAGAGACAACAAGACAGAGAGCGAAAGAGAGAGAGAGGAGAAGGAGACAGAGAGAAGGAGAAAGTTAGAGAGAAAAAGACAGAGAGAGAAAGGAGACAAAGAGACAGAAAGAGAGAGGGAGAGACAACAAGATAGAGACAGAAAGAGAGAAAGGAGAGGGAGATAGAGGCAGAGAGAAGGAGGAAGATAGAGAGAAAGAGACAGAGAGAGAAAGGAGACAAAGAGACAGAAAGAGAGAGGGAGAGACAACAATATAGAGACAGAAAGAGAGAAAGGAGAGGGAGATGGAGGAAAATAGAGAGAAAGAGACAGAGAGAGAAAGGAGACAAAGAGACAGAAAGAGAGAGGGAGAGACAACAAGATAGAGACAGAAATAGAGAAAGGAGAGGGAGATAGAGGCAGCGAGAAGGAGAAAGATAGAGAGAAAGAGAGGAGACAGAGAGACAGAAAGAGAGAGGGAGAGACAACATGACAGAGAGCGAAAGAGAGAAAGGAGAAGGAGATAGAGGCAGAGAGAATGAGGAAGATAGAGAGAAAGAGACAGAGAGAGAAAGGAGAGGGAGATAAAGGCAGAGAGAAGGAGAAAGATAGAGAGACAGAGAGAGAAAAGGAGACAAAGAGACTCTCTCCTTCTCAACAACAAACCTCTGATTCTAGAATCTGTAAACAACTCATCTCCACGACGATGAGATCATGTGACGACACGCCCCCCCCCCCCTCACCCCCCCCCCACACACACACACAGACACCCCCCCACACACCCCCCCCACACACACATACGTGTTTATATTGCATGGTGGGGACGCAAGACAAATACTATCGTGGTGGGGACCACCCTTTCTGAAGGTTCTGCAGCATTGAAAAAAATCAGGCTACATATTGAAACCTCCGGGAAAACAGACGTCACTTCAAATTATCAATTAGTCAAAGTAATGTTCCTTCACCTGACAAATACTAACTCCGTGGGGATTTCAGGTTTTTATGCCGCAGTGAGGTCACGTAAACACTCTGTCTGACTTTTATATCTCTCTTGGGACCACTTTACACAAATTCAAGGGTAACTTACTCGGTGGGGACAGAATATAATATTAAGTTCTCAATTGCAATGCAAGTTCACTTAAAGGATGTTAATGGCATAAATCCTTTGATTATGCTATTTAATAAGGTTTAAAACAAAAAAATTGCCAATAACAATTAAGGTATACTGTATGCCGTGCCATGTTAAAAATCAACACAAGTCTGCAAGAATATAGGCAACAAGGTTACAACTTTTTAATAACTTAGCAGAACAGCTATAATACAAAATCAACATTTTAACACAAGTCTGCAAGAATATAGGCAACAAGGTTACAACTTTTTAATAACTTAGCAGAACAGCTATAATACAAAATCAACATTTTAACACAAGTCTGCAAGAATATAGGCAACAAGGTTACAACTTTTTAATATCAGCAGAACAGCTATAATACAAAACCATCAACATTTTTTGCCATTTACAGCAGACGTACAAAATAAGTTTGTATGAAGGGAAATTTTATTCCTCAAATTTTAAACTACGAGTTTGACTTCAAACTTGCTTTGTCTGAACAAAATTAACAAATCTGTTTTGAATTAGTTGAAATATCAACATTTGTGACAGCCAATATTGCAAAATGCTGAGTAGGTTAAATTTAATAAAAAAAAATAAAAACAAAAAATTGCCAATAACAATTAAGGTATACTGTATGCCGTGCCATGTTAAAAATCAACACAAGTCTGCAAGAATATAGGCAACAAGGTTACAACTTTTTAATAACTTAGCAGAACAGCTATAATACAAAACCATCAACATTTTTTGCCATTCACAGCAGACGTACAAAATAAAATTTGAGGAATAAAATTTCCCTTCATACAAACTTAAACTACGAGTTTGACTTCAAACTTGAACAACTTAACAAATCTGTTTTGAATTAGTTGAAATATTAACATTTGTGACAGCCAATATTGCAAAATGCTGAGCAGGTTAAATTTTCCTTTTCAGGGCTGTAATTCGATTCTTAACATAAAACTTAAGTGCTAGCCAATCTCTTCTTTTAAGAGCATTTTTTTCCATTTTGATACAGTTCTCACAATCATGCTTTCCTGGTACCTTACAGGTTGTGATGAAGAACATCATGTGTCTTTCCACAGCAGCAACCTCGTCCTCATCCCATTTCTTTCTCTTACTAAGTGTTTGCCCTATAGAGGAACATAAAGAAATTACATTTTGTATTTACATTGCTTTGTCAAACTAAGACCATGAACACTAAGCAGATTTACCTTTAGTGCTTTTCAGCTGTCCAGACCCTTTGTGTGCATTTGTAACCTGGGTAGTAGTCACAGTGTCCTCCTGTGGAGGGTGTACCGTCCCGCAAGTCTCACTTGCTCCCGTGACTAGATCTACAAGAGAAAAAGAAAAGCAATTGAGCTACATAAAAAGTACATAACAGTCTAGTAGTCATGTTGTCTACTGGATAGTATTACAGGTGGGTTCACTTTTGTCTGTAGTTCATATCAGAGTGGGAATATTTAAATCATAAATAGAAAGACGTGCATATCTCAATCTAAACCAGTGTCTCTGTGGTGCAACCAATTAACTGGTGACCTTTACAGTTTGTGCACATCTTTTATCATTTTTTGTAATGTTTTAACCAAGAATAGTAGCATATTTTGTAATCATAAATAGTGATTAGTCCAGTTACATGTTTTGAAATAACTGAATGACTTGGTAATGAGTGATTAAAGTTGATTACTGAGGTTTTGCTCAAGCTTTAGATATTTTACACTCTTAAATCACAAGTGATATATTTTAGGGGTACATTAATGAATTATCTTCAAATGCATCTTATTTCTAACATTTAACAGTCTATTTATGTTTATGAAGACACAGATATGAGAATGGAAAGTTGGCGAGAGCTTACCTGGTGAGTCTGACTTATAGCCTGATTCCTGGTCTTGCTCAGTTTCATTTGAGTCTAGAGGATCTTCATCTTGGTCACTGTCGAAGTGCACATTCTCTGTGGAGAGATGAATATGAGTTAACACACTGCCCAAAGAACTGTATGAAACATTTAAAACTCTCAAAAGGAAAAAGTCAATTTGATTAAAAGGTATTATTAAGTAAAGGCAAGTATTAAGGACAAGAAAAAAGTGCATTGCTTAAGACTTTAAAAAAACAACAACATTCATAATGAGTGTATTCAGGCATATGGATGCCTCACACATTTGAGACTCAACACTTGGACATGCTTTTGAGGAGTCAGTCACATGAAATCTATGAATTTTAGAGGAAACATATGCAAACATAAGTGACTATAATTTGCAAATACAATAAAAAAATGTATGCATGCTACTGTTGATTGGAGAGAGCCAAAATAGAAATGACAAAGACAAATGTTTGATACCTTCTGGATTAATGTTGATCTCATCAAGGGACATTCCTTTGAAGGCTGCTACAGGCTGCTCCAGAGCCAAGAGTACTTTGCTGATTTTAGCAAGTTGGAGAGTTCCTTCGGGAAGTCTATAAAACTGCCTGTGCACCCTAATGTCATGCCCTAAAAAGTCAGCAAGCTGATCTAACTCAGTATTACTTAGGTTTAAGACCTGAGACAGGGTTGCAGTTTGTTTCCGTAGTTTTGTTGAAGTCAGACTGTCAGGGCTTTTCGCACCACAAGCCTTGGCAAAGTACCGAAGACTATCAGAGCCGCGGTAGCAAGTCAAACTGGATGGTCTTGCAAATAGGTATATGTTCTCTGTGAGAATCCCACATTCCTGTCGTTTGCTGACAAGCAAATCCAATGTTTGTTGCATTGCCGGACTCAAAAGCACAGGGACCTTTCTTCCACGTTTGCCTCTAATCTCCAGTCTTCGGAAATGCTGACAGAGTCTCTTCTCTAGATCTGAAAGGGCAAGATTCACATCCTCCTGTGAATCCGACACATTTTGAGATGTATAGGCAGAGAGAGGAATTTTTGATACTTCTCCAGATCTGCGTCGGTTAAACAAAATAACTTGTGTCAAAATAACCTTTGTCAGCTGTGTGTATGTCTGAAGCGATGTGACTGAGGACAGCTTGTGGAAAAGATCTTCTTGGTCAGCATCCAAAAAAGAGTGAAGTGTTTGGACGTCTTTTGTAAAAGGGAGCAACTGTGGCCTGTTCCACTTTGACTCATTAAGAGTTCTAAGGGACGCGGATGATATTAGTTCATTCCACCTGGCTTCGTAAACTCTGCGAAATGTTTGAGCTTCCTTTGCTGCATTTTCGTCACCAATCACATTGGCACGGCTTTCAACAAGCAAGGAGACTTTTTGCAAGCTATATCCAATCTTCAAAGCTAGACTTGGGCAACTGTAGGAATGCTTTTCAGAATTGTACCCTGCCACTTCTTTTACAGCTTGAACGACATGCATAAAATTTGCAGGTTGTACGTGCTCTTTAATAGTCTTCAGGTGAGTGGTTTTTCTCGAGCACAACAGCAGTCTTCCAAGCTCCCTCAATTTCTGACGTATATACTCATGTTTGCTGGGATCATATCCAAGCTTATTGTACAGATGTTCACCATATTCCATTATACAGGCATCAGATTTGATTGCATGGAACACATCATCTTGCAACATGTTGTTGATTAGCTTCCACAGCTGAGCCGTTGTTCCCGTTGGTGGAGGAGTTCCATAGCCACAGAGGGCCTGGATACGTGTTCTGCCAGGTTTCACTGGAATACAAGGTTTGAATTTGCACAGTTTAATGTGCCTCCAAAGGACTTTCCTCAGGAAAAGACCCTGACAATATGAACAATGTAGATAGTCCTCAGCTTGAACAGGTTGACTGGGCTGCTGTCGTGCTACAAGAATTCCAACACCAGAGTCCAGAACTTGCACATTGTGTGAAAAATTGCCCTTGTTTCTTAAATGTTCCAGCTGCAGTAGTCTTTCCTTAGAGTTTTTCGGGAAGGAAAAAGCCCTTGCAACTTCTGCCTCATCTTGATGAGCACGTTCCAAATGCCTTGCCATCTTAACAAATCCCTTTTTACAGTACAAACAGTATTGCTTTTTGCTGTACATTCTAGATCCATCATCTTTTTTAAAAACAGCAGGTATGAAAAGTGAACTGTTGTTTGTTTTACTTATAGAAGAATCTGTACAGGGTAGGTTTTGCTCTGAATTTGATGCAGAGTTTTCTATTATTGGTTCAGTCACTTGCTTGCTTGAACATCTCTTATGACTCCTGTTTTGTTTCCTTACACGTGATCTCCCTCTCTCACTTTTCTGATTTTTTGTATTGTCCAGTTCAGCAAGTGATTGTGACTCCTTTCCAGTGTGCACTATCATGCTTGGAAATCTGAGCTTATTAATTTTCTCATCAGCTATGAGCATCTCACTGGTGTCTGTATCTTCAGAAGAGTCTTCTCCACTTTTAGGGATGTACTTTTCTCCACTGTCATCCGAGGTGGAATCAAATAGCTCATCTGAATCAGGATCAAATAGCTCATCTGAATCATAATCAAGGGGCGCTCTCATCTTAAGGAAAGAGAAATAAAATGAATAATGCAGGTAAACGCCGTGAACAATATTGTGCACATTTAATACATGGAAACAACCATCAAGTGTTTATTTAAAGTGCACACCTCTATGCTTTTTGTTCTCCTCAGCTTTGGAATAGATGTGTCAGTGATGGTCAAGTCACATTCAGAGGATGGACCTGATGCCTGAGGTGTAAATAAACCTGCTTAATTATATAGCACTAATACACAAAATGAACAATGACAGTGTAAAGACCTTACCTCACAGCTTTCGGTTAGCTGTGAAGAAACAGTGCATTGAGTTTCTGCTTCATTAGAATTTGTAATATTTACAACAGGAGAGCTTCCAGCTCTTATTCTTGTAAGTCCTTCATCCTTTGCCTGTGGAAGGAAAAAGAAAATATTTTAAGTGATTTAAAATATAAGCTAATTAAATTAAAAAGCTTTAAACTAAAAAAAATTCATCAACATTGAAGTGACAGGTGTTATACTTACAAGTAACAAAATCAATGTGCGTGCAATTTGGAATCTACAGTAAAGAATGATTGTGCCCGCAGGAAAAAAAATGTGCTTGGAAACAAAACTTGCACCAAATTCAAAACCATATTATTACTGAGAAACATTGGCCCCCACAAATAATGTGCGCAAGACACAAACTACAGTAGATTACAGAATGCGTGTCCCCACAAAGTCAGAAACCCGGAGTGTGTTTGGAGTCCCCACCAGGTCGGAAAAAACATTGTGTTTGGAGTCCCCACAAAGTCAGAAAACCGGAGTGTGCTTAGAGTCCCCACGAGTAAAAAAAAAACAGTGTGCTTGGATCCATGTCCCATTATACAGTTGAACCAGTCTGGACTAAAATAGCACAAGAACTAAACAGTGCTGTTCACACTGACTCTTACTTGTACAACGAGTACTGGAGGTGACTCTGGAGTCATCTCTACAGGTCTGGACAGGTGAGGATCAGATGACTTGGCTGCTGGAGGTTGTTCCTCAGTCTGCAAAAAAAACATCAACATGAATAGTGGAGTTTCTCAAAACTTGTCAATTTATATTCAATAAGAAAATGGTTTTGACGTCAATGTTTAAGTCCATCTGGCTCCAAGTCATACGTTTATCATAAACACATTTTCACCTGGACTTAGCTCAATGTTATGTGTATCTGGTTATAGTCAACATGAAATGTTACAGGAATAACCCAAGTTCTGGTTGAAGAACCGTTGTGAATTACAAAGACACACTGTGCTTGGGCTACAGTCTTACTCTAGCTGCCACGGTCCCCATGAGTAATGTGTGTATGACAATATCCAGATTAAAGTATGCTGTCCCAATACAGCCAGCAACCAGAGTGAAGTTGGAGTCCCCACCAAGTCAGAGAACCGGAGTGTGCTTGGAGTCCCCACGAGTCCAAAAAAACAGTGTGCTTGGATCCATGTCCCATTATACAGTTGAACCAGTCTGGACTAAAATAGCACAAGAACTAAACAGTGCTGTTCACACTGACTCTTACTTGTACAACGAGTACTGGAGGTGACTCTGGAGTCATCTCTACAGGTCTGGACAGGTGAGGATCAGATGACTTGGCTGCTGGAGGTTGTTCCTCAGTCTGCAAAAAAAAAAAACATGAATAGTGGAGTTTCTCAAAAGAAACTTGTCAATTTATATTCAATAAGAAAATGGTTTTGACGTCAATGTTTAAGTCCATCTGGCTCCAAGTCATATGTTTATCATAAACACAGTTTCACCTGGACTTAGCTCAATGTTACGTGTATCAGGTTATAGTCAAGATGAAATGTTACAGGAATAACCCAAGTTCTGGTTGAAGAACCGTCGTGAATTACAAAGACACACTGTGCTTGGGCTACAGTCTTACTCTAGCTGCCACGGTCCCCACGAGTAATGTGTGTATGACAATATCCAGATTAAAGTATGCTGTCCCAATGCAGCCAGCAACCAGAGTGAAGTTGGAGTCCCCACCAAGTCAGAGAACCGGAGTGTGCTTGGAGTCCCCACGAGTAATGTGTGTACGACAATATCCAGATTCAAGTATGCAGTCCCATTGCAGAGTGAAGTCGGAGTCCCCACGAGTAAAAAAACCAGTGTGCTTGGATCCATGTCCCATTATACAGTTGAACCAGTCTGAACTAAAATAGCACAAGAACTAAACAGTGCTGTTCACACTGACTCTTACTTGTACAACGAGTACTGGAGGTGACTCTGGAGTCATCTCTACAGGTCTGGACAGGTGAGGATCAGATGACTTGGCTGCTGGAGGTTGTTCCTCAGTCTGCAAAAAAAACATCAACATGAATAGTGGAGTTTCTCAAAACTTGTCAATTTATATTCAATAAGAAAATGGTTTTGACGTCAATGTTTAAGTCCATCTGGCTCCAAGTCATACGTTTATCATAAACACATTTTCACCTGGACTTAGCTCAATGTTATGTGTATCTGGTTATAGTCAACATGAAATGTTACAGGAATAACCCAAGTTCTGGTTGAAGAACCGTTGTGAATTACAAAGACACACTGTGCTTGGGCTACAGTCTTACTCTAGCTGCCACGGTCCCCATGAGTAATGTGTGTATGACAATATCCAGATTAAAGTATGCTGTCCCAATGCAGCCAGCAACCAGAGTGAAGTTGGAGTCCCCACCAAGTCAGAGAACCGGAGTGTGCTTGGAGTCCCCACGAGTAATGTGTGTACGACAATGTCCAGATTCAAGTATGCAGTCCCATTGCAGAGTGAAGTCGGAGTCCCCACCAAGTCAGAAAACCGGAGTGTGCTTAGAGTCCCCATGAGTCAAAAAAAACAGTGTGCTTGGATCCATGTCCCATTATACAGTTGAACCAGTCTGGACTAAAATAGCACAAGAACTAAACAGTGCTGTTCACACTGACTCTTACTTGTACAACGAGTACTGGAGGTGACTCTGGAGTCATCTCTACAGGTCTGGACAGGTGAGGATCAGATGACTTGGCTGCTGGAGGTTGTTCCTCAGTCTGCAAAAAAACATTTTATATTCATATATACAGCATAAATCTGTAAATATAAATCTAAATATAATATGTAATACAAGTATGATACACACACATATATATATATATATATATATATATATATATATATATATATATATATATATATAAAAAGCTCCACACAAACCAGGCTTGCTAGATGCAACAAGTTATCAAGCCTTTAAAAAAAGTCACAAACAAGTTATCTGAGCACTTCAATTAAAAGTTATTGTTTTGTCCATTGATTAAAAAGTCCGTGTTACTGAAGAACAAATGCCATATTTTAAATAATAGCCTAATTTAACTTTAACAACTTTAAATGGGGCAAGAATGGAGGATGACATTTTTGTACATTTTGGGTTTAAAGTTTTTGCATAACATAGTATTTAAACTATACAAAAAACTCATGAAAAAGTGGGGCTTATCAAAACAGCATGTTCCAATAGGAAATAATCTTCTGAATTTCTACTACTAAGTTATTTTAATACAATTTTAGTCCAAAACAAAAAATGTTGCATTGCACTTGTGTGGCAAGTTTCCTACACATTGACCACATGGCACCCCCATATACAATTAATCATCCATGGTTAGGTGAAGACAAGTCCTTTGTCTGTTTTTGGTTAGAAGACACCTCTTCTCCTATAAATACTGCTGACTGGTGTGACCGATTGACCCAAGAGACAACTTACGTGGGGTGAAGGTGACACTTCAAAAGTTTTCCTATAGGTCTGCTGAAGCTCCACCCCCTGCGGGGCTTGCCTACATCCTACAAGCAACTTTATAAAAACTGTATGTTGCTCCTGTTATCTCTATCTCTCTCTATACTTAGACATACTGGACATATGGATTAGACATATGTATTTTATATCACAAGAGACAGCCGAAACTCTGGCTGGTATCATGATACCATGCATAATATTAAACTTAATTCTTTTATATAAGAAACCTTTGGCCTCCATCATTTTTATTCTGCAACCAGAAAATCATGCTTCCAGTGACATTTCCTTAAACTGATTACTTGATCCATTTAAGGAAAAAAGTCCAAGGGGAAAAAAAATGACCATCAGTAAATACATACCTGTGTTCTCCATGGACAATCACTTCCACCATAGTCATATGTTACTTCTTCTCCTGGCTGAATGTCCCTTGAAGCAAACAGACAGAGGTGTGGTTTGGCCTCATGCATAATCCTCTTCATTTTGCAATTCGGATGACGGTGGTCATCGTTGACAAGTCGTCCCAGGCTGCCATCTTCTTGTGCTGCGTCAATGCTTAAAAGAAAGATTAAAGCTGTCATATTACCGGTAGTGCATTAATTGCAATTAATTTATTAACTACCGTCATAGTTAAAGTGTTATACTTTTTAATCGCATTATTATTATTTTTAATCTCTGACTTCTGTTTCCATTTTCAAGTTGCATGTGAAGCCTAATTGGCTGTCATGGATCTGGTTGGGGACTAACTATGTTTTCTTTTGCCTATTTGAAGTATTTTCTTGATGGTATTCAGCATTTTTTTCAGTTGTAGAAGTTCACTCAGTGCTTAGTAATTGTATAACTCAGAACATGTTGATAGTATTTTATGTGCACCTGATGTTTCAGCACTTTATTTCAGTTGTACACATTCAGTCAGTGCTTAGTAATTGTATAGCTCTATATGTTGAGAGCATTTGAGCATTTTTGTATTTAGAAATATTTAGAGATCGACAAAAGTACAGTGATATCTCCTGGTGATCAAAACTAGTCTCAAATACAGAGGGATGTAAACAGCTCAGAAAGCATCGGTTCATATGTGAAAAACAATAATGGGTTCATAAAGCCATAATTTTTTTGTTGTATATCAACCTTTTGCATCCGCTACAATAATATAATTGATTTAAATGAAAAACAAAACAGAAAACTCATGTTGAGGGTTTTTCTCATGAATTTTTGGTCAGATTAAAAATAGATTAATTAGATTAATAAATTACATAACATAAATAATTAATTTCATACTTTTTTTAATCTATTAACAGCACTGAGATTATATAAAATATATATATATATATATATATATAGATATATATAAAGCTTCTGTGTCAAAACTTTTAAGTTCCAGCCTTGCATTTTAAATGTTTTAATTCACTATGCCCATGTCCTTATAAACGCTTTATAAGCATGTAAATAGAATAGTGCCATGGAACGAGTACCTTCTTTCTGTTCCTGTTGAGTTTCATTTTGCACATGAGACAAAGAATACCCTCTCCATCTAATTAGAAATGAAAAATGGGCAGTGTAGCATTCAGAATTTACCACCACATCTTCTCTCTCCAATAGAAGTCAAACATGAAAACGGTACATCTTTGGTGATAGGTCCTCTTCCTCCTTTCTGCCTCCTCAAAATTTATCAACGTCCCTCTGTATTCCACCACAAAATCTCCTTTTGAGAAATGTGACTTTGCAAAGACCCCTCGCCCTGTGCAAACAAATAATACAAATTGTTAAAACCTATGAATTGAAATACAACCTATTAAATACATACATAACATAACCATGTCATCATAACTCATGATAAACAGATGTTTTATAATCTACACAAGTGATGTCATGGACTAACATTTGGCATGTAAAAAAAACAACAGACAATACCTTTATAGCAGTTGATGTACATAATTTCAAGTTCTTCTGTTTTATCAACTGCTTTCTCAATGTGGTCTGTCGCATCTTGGAGGGGAGTCCTCCGCCTTCGTCTTCCAGCCATCAGAACTGTATAATATAATTAAAACACAAGACCAATTAAGGAGCAGTCCTTGATTTTGCACATGAACAGGGTCTCACAAAATTGAAAATTGTAATACATGGTTCAAATGCATCCAAACTTTTCTTCATGCACTTATAACACCCCAAATTTTTCTCAAGTCCGTTTCAAATGTTACACAACTTATCTGACTGTCACAATAACGTCAAAAACTGCAACTTGCCTCTGATTATAAAAAATGTAAAGGTTTTCAAGAAGTACGTTTGGGGGGAAATTTACATTTAGAAATAGACTAAAAGGACAAAACACTTTATTTCCCCTGGAACACTGAAAAAAATTAAGGATAGCTCCAACTATTTGTTTGTTTTACATTACAAAAATATTACTGCATTGCAAATTAATGAAATACATTGTCAAATTGAAAACATATTCAAATAATATTACAAAACGCATTTTCAATTTGCAAAATACATGTGAATTTAATAATTAAAATAATTAATAATCTTCCATAGACGAAGCTCATGTAAAAGTGGGAAAAAAACAAGTGGTACCGGTGAAAACTACCGAGCCACGGGACACAGCGCTCAGAACCAGGGCTGTCACGGGTAAAACGGGACGGGTGGTCTAATCTACCGGACACGTGCGTGCACGTATGTCCCGCATGCACGGGCTATACAACTAGCCTCAATGCTAAGATAGGATAGCTAACCTCATGTTAGCACATATATATCACATATATAGCACATCCACAAGTACAGAATTCACTCTATTAACGCTAACACATCAATCACGCGCTAGTTGCATTTCTCATAATAGTAGCTGGCATGCTTTTAACGAGACAAAGTTAACATAACTCACCTGTCGTGATCACAACAACTCCCCACACCTCCGCGCTGACACTTCCTCCTTCTCTTCCGCCAATCATGTCACGTGGCTTTGCGAATAGCAACTAAAACTACCATACAAACGTGTCCGATCGATATGTTTTTATTTGACCTTTTTTATCCTAATATCTGTCTGGCGAAAAGAAAGTATTTACACTCTGCGATAGAGAAAAATAAAAAATAAAAATAAAAAATGAACGTGACCCCGATTGTTGCCTCTTCCGGGAAGAACGTCCTATCAGAGCACGTGAATGATTAGATTGACTGCGTAAACAGCCTATAGGAAACAGTGCTGCGCTGTAGTTGACGGACTGTAAGAGAGAGTTGTTCATCATGTATAACACGGGTTTAATGGACACTTTGTTGACTTTTTGTGATGGGAATATAAAATACAGCGAACACGAGAGTGGCACGTGTGTCTGGGCTGTACAGAGCTGTCACAAAGATGACCACGATGTTGAACAGAGCTCCGCTCCACGTCACTGTAAGTCTGTTGCTGATTGAACACGTCAATCATTTTTAACTTTATGAAAAGCTTTATCATGTTGAATACAAATAGGTATTCCCGTGATTTACTGTTGGTAAATGTTAGCTATTAGTTGTGAAATATGGCGGAAAAAATAGCTAATTCCTATTAATTCCTAGTAATGGTGCATTAAGGAAATTTTCTTTCTTGATAATTTAATTTGTCTGTTAACTTAGTGCTTTTAATTCCTATTGATAGTATATTTATAAATAGTAATATTTATTATTTATAACACTCATCAAGGGTCAGGGGGACTTAAAACAGCCTAAATCCTTCATTGTGTGTTTGAGCATGCGCAGTAAGCCAAGTGTGTAACTTACATGCAGTACCATGTCTGACGATTGGGGGCGATACTGAGGTAAACACACTTAAGCACATTTTTCCGGTTTTTATGACATGGTGGGGTTAACCTTAAAAATCGGCCTACGCCATTGCTGTGACCTTCTTATCATTGAATTCAATGGTCAACTTGGTGGGGTCCAGCATTTTGGTCCCCACCAAGATTTTGGTCCCCACGTCGTTGGTGGGCTGTCAGGTGCCGGTCCCCATCATGTAATAAAAACAAACACAGACACCCCCCACCCACACACATATATATGTGTCCCTTAATGAGAAAAGTTTGGACAGCCTTGATTTAAGACCATGTGAGTGAATGTCTGTTAAATATGTGAAAATGAAAGAAAACACAAGTGCAGTTTGTGATGAAGAAACAACAACAGATCAGAAAACAGAGTAAAATGGAACTTTCATATCAGTCGTTTCTAAAGATGATTGTTGCTCGATCTGTTTGTTCCCGCTTCCTCCATGACCGGCCCCTCACTCTGGAACATTCAGCCCACCTGAGTCTCATGTTACCTGGGTTAAACCTGACTGGCCTCTCCCTCTCTCTGAAGGAGCACCAGAGACAGAGAGAAGGAGAAGGAGAGAAAGAAAGAGAGAAGGAGACAGAGAGACAGGAGAGAAAAGGAGACAGAAAGAAACAGGAAAAGAGAGGGAGAGACAACAAGACAGAGAGCGAAAGAGAGAGAGAGGAGAAGGAGACAGAGAGAAGGAGAAAGATAGAGAGAAAAAGACAGAGAGAGAAAGGAGACAAAGAGACAGAAAGAGAGAGGGAGAGACAACAAGATAGAGACAGAAAGAGAGAAAGGAGAGGGAGATAGAGGCAGAGAGAAGGAGGAAGATAGAGAGAAAGAGACAGAGAGAGAAAGGAGACAAATAGACAGAAAGAGAGAGGGAGAGACAACAATATAGAGACAGAAAGAGAGAAAGGAGAGGGAGATGGAGGAAGATAGAGAGAAAGAGACAGAGAGAGAAAGGAGACAAAGAGACAGAAAGAGAGAGGGAGAGACAACAAGATAGAGACAGAAATAGAGAAAGGAGAGGGAGATAGAGGCAGCGAGAAGGATAAAGATAGAGAGAAAGAGAGGAGACAGAGAGACAGAAAGAGAGAGGGAGAGACAACATGACAGAGAGCGAAAGAGAGAAAGGAGAAGGAGATAGAGGCAGAGAGAATGAGGAAGATAGAGAGAAAGAGACAGAGAGAGAAAGGAGACAAAGAAGGAGAAAGATAGAGAGAAAGAGAGAAGGAGACAGAGAGACAGAAAGAGAGAGGGAGAGACAACATGACAGAGACAGAAAGAGAGAAAGGAGAGGGAGATAAAGGCAGAGAGAAGGAGAAAGATAGAGAGAAAGAGACAGAGAGAGAAAAGGAGACAAAGAGACAGAAAGAGAGAGAGCGACAGGGAGAGAGAAGGAGAAGAAGACAGAGAGACAGAAAGAGAGAGAGAAGGAGAGAGACAGAGAAAGAAAGAGAGAGGGGGATGAGACAGAGAGAAGGAGAGAGAGAGACAGAAAGAGACAAACAGAGAGAGGGGAGAAGGAGAGAGAGAAGGATAAAGTGACATTAGATAACACTGGAGAGAGAGAGGAAGAAAAGGAGACTGAGGGAGAGAGAGAGAGAGGAAAAGAGAGTGAGAAAAAGAGAGAGGGACAGAGAGAAGGAATGAGAGAGAAAAAGAGAGTGAGGGAGGGAGACAGGGAGACCGAGAGAGAAAGAGAGAAAAAGAGAGAGAGTGAAGAAGAGAGAGAGAGGGGAGCGGAAGGGAGCGAGTGAGGAAGAAAGAAGGAGATACAGAGGGTCAATGGTGGACCCCGACGTCATTGACCCACGGTGACGTGGGGAAAGTCGAGAGCTTTCAAAAAACGTATAATATGTCATTCTAATGTTATCGGATATATTGTTTTTGCTAAAAATATTATTATTAGGCCCGAGCCCATACAGGGCGTAGGGCCTATTGCTTCCGCAACGATGAGTGCATGGACGAAGCCCATGTTTTTGCATTTTGTGCATCAGCACTTCCAATGTGTTTTGACTTGTTTGGTGACAAGTGCAGCCCAAAGCCGCAATATAAAAGGGACAAGTGGCACGTTAGCGCCACCCACAGGGAGTGCCGGGACGGCCGAGTGTGAAGAACGGCCCGTGAGGGCCGTTCGATGCTGCTTGCGGCTTTAATTATTTATCATTATTTTTTGTTCTCTTCTGTGTATGTGCCCATCAGGGGTGTAACCTGTACAGCAGATGAGATTAATATTTGAATAAAAAAATGTATCAAAATAATAATAATAATAATAATAAATAAATAAAGACTATAACCAATAGATTAGACTTTTATACATGTTTAAAGCCGTCTGGGATTGGCCGGCTCAGGTTAAATACAGATTGTCAGGTACATAATGAAGAAAACACATCTGCTTCACATTTCAGGATCAGGACTAAACCAGAACTAAACCTGCACTGGGATTATGTCATGATGCAGATTCAGTGAGTTTCAGGTTTAGTCCCAGTTCATTTCAGATGTTTTGTTTTTATCTTGTTGATGTTTTAAATGACTCTCAAACCAGGAGCCAACCAGGACAAGACGGAGAAACTCTTATCTTCTTTACCATTTAGGTCAGGGGTGTACTTTTTTATGGCAAATTTGAGTAATCCTACCAATATAACCTAAATATCATCACATTGCATTGTCACACAGACCTAATATTATATTTCAAGCCTTATTTAAAGTATGAAGTCAAAACTGTTACTGTCGCCTTCTGTGTCAAATATTTTTAAGATATGGGCCTCAGTGAAGACTTTGTGTCCTGCTTCATAAGATCTCAAAATCAGCTAAACAATTTTACTTTTTACTCTTTAAATACACTTTTAAACAGGTACTTTAATACTTTTACTTGAGTATCTTTTGGATTTTTACTTTTACTTCAGAGTTCACCAGTGTCTTTCATAATAGTGACCAGTTATAGGTTTGGACTGTAAAACAATAAAACACAAATAACAGATATTTAAAAGTTTTATTAAGTCTTAATGCAGGGGTCAAAGGTCACGTGTGGAGCCGCCTTAGCGCTGGTAACGCCGGGGCCCCTCCTCTGCTTCTCCACTCCTCATTAGTCGAGCGGGTCGCTGTGCCTTTTGCTCCAGAGCAGATTTAAGTTTCATCTTCTCCTTTTTTAGGGAGCTCACCTCCTCCTTGGACGACCGCAGCTGTGATGTCGAGCGTTCTTCTTTCTCGACTTCAGTAGCATCTCCGGTAGTGTTGATGCTTGCTCGGTTGTCCATTGTTAGAGGGGTTTTGTCGTCCCTCTGCTCCTTGGTTTTGACGCTCGTGCTCTGGACTGTCTCGCGGCTGCAGGCCTCTGGATCAGTCCAGTGTGGGTGTTTCAGGGCAGCGATCTCAGTGTCTTGTTCTTTCAGTGTCCTGCTCATCACCTCCATGTTCCTCTGTGCAAAGGTCGGTGCGAGCTGTGTGTTCTCCCTCAGTGCACTGTGAAACTGCTCTCTGATATTGTTCTGTGCACTGGTGACACTATCCAGCTCTTTCTCCTTCTTCTGGAGCTTCTCCTTGACTTTATAGAACTCCAGCTCCATTTGAGCTGTAAAGTTGTTGGTGTTGTGAAGCTCCTGTTTCAGACGCATGTTCTCGTGCCCTGCCATGATGTAGAGGTTTCTCAGCTGTTTATGAGCGCTGACGTGGGAAACCAGCTCCTTCTCTTTTTCTTGGAGCAACGCAGTGACTTTTTCTAACTCCAAGTCTGTGTTTGCTGTTGCCTTTTTGAGCTTGTGGAGCTCCCTTTTCACCCCCATCATCTCCTGCACTGACCCGAGATGCTTGATCCTTCTCTGCCGATGGTCCTCAGCCTCTTGACGCAGCTCTTTGTCCTTCTGTTGGAGGGCCTCAGTGAGGTTTTGGATCTCCAAGTCTTTCTCTTCATCAATCCTCTCCTGAGTGTTGAGCCTCAGGTCCAGTGATCGGTTCATTTGGACCTGATTTGCGAGCTCAGCCCTCGTTCGCTCCAACTCTTGGCGGAGCGCCCTGACCAGAGCGCTCTCGTCCAGGGGTACCTTATCCAGGGGTACCTCGTCCACTGGTACCTCGTCCAGGGGTACCTCGAGCAATGGTACCTCGTCCACTGGTACCTCGTCCAGGGGTACCTCGAGCAATGGTACCTCGTCCACTGGTACCTCGTCCAGGGGTACCTCGAGCAATGGTACCTCGTCCACTGGTACCTCGTCCAGGGGTGCCTGGGCCGGACCTCTCCCCTCTGGGTGTGAGGAGTCCTGGATGGTGGGAGACTCCAGGTGGGTCTCCTCTGGCTCTTTACCGTCCCCTGTTGTTGTGGGACAGAGCAGAGCGTCCAGGTTGAAGTCCTCATCATAGAGGTGAGTGTCGTCCTCAGGCGTGTACAGGTACCAAGGCTTCATGGTGAAAGTCGTGGAGCGATCGTTTTCTGCGTGTGTTTCCATCGGTGTCTGAGAAGTTATGAGCCAAAGCTGCGCGGGAACTTACCCCTACAACAAACCTCTGATTCTAGAATCTGTAAACAACTCATCTCCACGACGATGAGATCATGTGACGACACGCCCCCCCCCCCCCCCACACACACACAGACACCCCCCCACACCCCCCCCCCCCACACACACACACACAGACACCCCCCACCCACACACACACACATATATATATATATGTGGCCCTTAATGAGAAAAGTTTGGACAGCCTTGATTTAAGACCATGTGAGTGAATGTCTGTTAAATATGTGAAAATGAAAGAAAACACAAGTGCAGTTTGTGATGAAGAAACAACAACAGATCAGAAAACAGAGTAAAATGGAACTTTCATATCAGTCGTTTCTAAAGATGATTGTTGCTCGATCTGTTTGTTCCCGCTTCCTCCATGACCGGCCCCTCACTCTGGAACATTCAGCCCACCTGAGTCTCATGTTACCTGGGTTAAACCTGACTGGCCTCTCCCTCTCTCTGAAGGAGCACCAGAGACAGAGAGAAGGAGAAGGAGAGAAAGAAAGAGAGAAGGAGACAGAGAGACAGGAGAGAAAAGGAGACAGAAAGAAACAGGAAAAGAGAGGGAGAGACAACAAGACAGAGAGCGAAAGAGAGAGAGAGGAGAAGGAGACAGAGAGAAGGAGAAAGATAGAGAGAAAAAGACAGAGAGAGAAAGGAGACAAAGAGACAGAAAGAGAGAGGGAGAGACAACAAGATAGAGACAGAAAGAGAGAAAGGAGAGGGAGATAGAGGCAGAGAGAAGGAGGAAGATAGAGAGAAAGAGACAGAGAGAGAAAGGAGACAAAGAGACAGAAAGAGAGAGGGAGAGACAACAATATAGAGACAGAAAGAGAGAAAGGAGAGGGAGATGGAGGAAAATAGAGAGAAAGAGACAGAGAGAGAAAGGAGACAAAGAGACAGAAAGAGAGAGGGAGAGACAACAAGATAGAGACAGAAATAGAGAAAGGAGAGGGAGATAGAGGCAGCGAGAAGGAGAAAGATAGAGAGAAAGAGAGGAGACAGAGAGACAGAAAGAGAGAGGGAGAGACAACATGACAGAGAGCGAAAGAGAGAAAGGAGAAGGAGATAGAGGCAGAGAGAATGAGGAAGATAGAGAGAAAGAGACAGAGAGAGAAAGGAGACAAAGAAGGAGAAAGATAGAGAGAAAGAGAGAAGGAGACAGAGAGACAGAAAGAGAGAGGGAGAGACAACATGACAGAGACAGAAAGAGAGAAAGGAGAGGGAGATAAAGGCAGAGAGAAGGAGAAAGATAGAGAGAAAGAGACAGAGAGAGAAAAGGAGACAAAGAGACAGAAAGAGAGAGAGCGACAGGGAGAGAGAAGGAGAAGAAGACAGAGAGACAGAAAGAGAGAGAGAAGGAGAGAGACAGAGAAAGAAAGAGAGAGGGGGATGAGACAGAGAGAAGGAGAGAGAGAGACAGAAAGAGACAAACAGAGAGAGGGGAGAAGGAGAGAGAGAAGGAGAAAGTGACATTAGATAACACTGGAGAGAGAGAGGAAGAAAAGGAGACTGAGGGAGAGAGAGAGAGAGGAAAAGAGAGTGAGAAAAAGAGAGAGGGACAGAGAGAAGGAATGAGAGAGAAAAAGAGAGTGAGGGAGGGAGACAGGGAGACCGAGAGAGAAAGAGAGAAAAAGAGAGAGAGTGAAGAAGAGAGAGAGAGGGGAGCGGAAGGGAGCGAGTGAGGAAGAAAGAAGGAGATACAGAGGGTCAATGGTGGACCCCGACGTCATTGACCCACGGTGACGTGGGGAAAGTCGAGAGCTTTCAAAAAACGTATAATATGTCATTCTAATGTTATCGGATATATTGTTTTTGCTAAAAATATTATTATTAGGCCCGAGCCCATACAGGGCGTAGGGCCTATTGCTTCCGCAACGATGAGTGCATGGACGAAGCCCATGTTTTTGCATTTTGTGCATCAGCACTTCCAATGTGTTTTGACTTGTTTGGTGACAAGTGCAGCCCAAAGCCGCAATATAAAAGGGACAAGTGGCACGTTAGCGCCACCCACAGGGAGTGCCGGGACGGCCGAGTGTGAAGAACGGCCCGTGAGGGCCGTTCGATGCTGCTTGCGGCTTTAATTATTTATCATTATTTTTTGTTCTCTTCTGTGTATGTGCCCATCAGGGGTGTAACCTGTACAGCAGATGAGATTAATATTTGAATAAAAAAATTTATCAAAAAAATAATAATAATAATAATAAATAAAGACTATAACCAATAGATTAGACTTTTATACATGTTTAAAGCCGTCTGGGATTGGCCGGCTCAGGTTAAATACAGATTGTCAGGTACATAATGAAGAAAACACATCTGCTTCACATTTCAGGATCAGGACTAAACCAGAACTAAACCTGCACTGGGATTATGTCATGATGCAGATTCAGTGAGTTTCAGGTTTAGTCCCAGTTCATTTCAGATGTTTTGTTTTTATCTTGTTGATGTTTTAAATGACTCTCAAACCAGGAGCCAACCAGGACAAGACGGAGAAACTCTTATCTTCTTTACCATTTAGGTCAGGGGTGTACTTTTTTATGGCAAATTTGAGTAATCCTACCAATATAACCTAAATATCATCACATTGCATTGTCACACAGACCTAATATTATATTTCAAGCCTTATTTAAAGTATGAAGTCAAAACTGTTACTGTCGCCTTCTGTGTCAAATATTTTTAAGATATGGGCCTCAGTGAAGACTTTGTGTCCTGCTTCATAAGATCTCAAAATCAGCTAAACAATTTTACTTTTTACTCTTTAAATACACTTTTAAACAGGTACTTTAATACTTTTACTTGAGTATCTTTTGGATTTTTACTTTTACTTCAGAGTTCACCAGTGTCTTTCATAATAGTGACCAGTTATAGGTTTGGACTGTAAAACAATAAAACACAAATAACAGATATTTAAAAGTTTTATTAAGTCTTAATGCAGGGGTCAAAGGTCACGTGTGGAGCCGCCTTAGCGCTGGTAACGCCGGGGCCCCTCCTCTGCTTCTCCACTCCTCATTAGTCGAGCGGGTCGCTGTGCCTTTTGCTCCAGAGCAGATTTAAGTTTCATCTTCTCCTTTTTTAGGGAGCTCACCTCCTCCTTGGACGACCGCAGCTGTGATGTCGAGCGTTCTTCTTTCTCGACTTCAGTAGCATCTCCGGTAGTGTTGATGCTTGCTCGGTTGTCCATTGTTAGAGGGGTTTTGTCGTCCCTCTGCTCCTTGGTTTTGACGCTCGTGCTCTGGACTGTCTCGCGGCTGCAGGCCTCTGGATCAGTCCAGTGTGGGTGTTTCAGGGCAGCGATCTCAGTGTCTTGTTCTTTCAGTGTCCTGCTCATCACCTCCATGTTCCTCTGTGCAAAGGTCGGTGCGAGCTGTGTGTTCTCCCTCAGTGCACTGTGAAACTGCTCTCTGATATTGTTCTGTGCACTGGTGACACTATCCAGCTCTTTCTCCTTCTTCTGGAGCTTCTCCTTGACTTTATAGAACTCCAGCTCCATTTGAGCTGTAAAGTTGTTGGTGTTGTGAAGCTCCTGTTTCAGACGCATGTTCTCGTGCCCTGCCATGATGTAGAGGTTTCTCAGCTGTTTATGAGCGCTGACGTGGGAAACCAGCTCCTTCTCTTTTTCTTGGAGCAACGCAGTGACTTTTTCTAACTCCAAGTCTGTGTTTGCTGTTGCCTTTTTGAGCTTGTGGAGCTCCCTTTTCACCCCCATCATCTCCTGCACTGACCCGAGATGCTTGATCCTTCTCTGCCGATGGTCCTCAGCCTCTTGACGCAGCTCTTTGTCCTTCTGTTGGAGGGCCTCAGTGAGGTTTTGGATCTCCAAGTCTTTCTCTTCATCAATCCTCTCCTGAGTGTTGAGCCTCAGGTCCAGTGATCGGTTCATTTGGACCTGATTTGCGAGCTCAGCCCTCGTTCGCTCCAACTCTTGGCGGAGCGCCCTGACCAGAGCGCTCTCGTCCAGGGGTACCTTATCCAGGGGTACCTCGTCCACTGGTACCTCGTCCAGGGGTACCTCGAGCAATGGTACCTCGTCCACTGGTACCTCGTCCAGGGGTACCTCGAGCAATGGTACCTCGTCCACTGGTACCTCGTCCAGGGGTACCTCGAGCAATGGTACCTCGTCCACTGGTACCTCGTCCAGGGGTGCCTGGGCCGGACCTCTCCCCTCTGGGTGTGAGGAGTCCTGGATGGTGGGAGACTCCAGGTGGGTCTCCTCTGGCTCTTTACCGTCCCCTGTTGTTGTGGGACAGAGCAGAGCGTCCAGGTTGAAGTCCTCATCATAGAGGTGAGTGTCGTCCTCAGGCGTGTACAGGTACCAAGGCTTCATGGTGAAAGTCGTGGAGCGATCGTTTTCTGCGTGTGTTTCCATCGGTGTCTGAGAAGTTATGAGCCAAAGCTGCGCGGGAACTTACCCCTACAACAAACCTCTGATTCTAGAATCTGTAAACAACTCATCTCCACGACGATGAGATCATGTGACGACACGCCCCCCCCCCCCACACACACACACAGACACCCCCCCCCCCCACACACACACACACACAGACACCCCCCACCCACACACACACACATATATATATATATGTGGCCCTTAATGAGAAAAGTTTGGACAGCCTTGATTTAAGACCATGTGAGTGAATGTCTGTTAAATATGTGAAAATGAAAGAAAACACAAGTGCAGTTTGTGATGAAGAAACAACAACAGATCAGAAAACAGAGTAAAATGGAACTTTCATATCAGTCGTTTCTAAAGATGATTGTTGCTCGATCTGTTTGTTCCCGCTTCCTCCATGACCGGCCCCTCACTCTGGAACATTCAGCCCACCTGAGTCTCATGTTACCTGGGTTAAACCTGACTGGCCTCTCCCTCTCTCTGAAGGAGCACCAGAGACAGAGAGAAGGAGAAGGAGAGAAAGAAAGAGAGAAGGAGACAGAGAGACAGGAGAGAAAAGGAGACAGAAAGAAACAGGAAAAGAGAGGGAGAGACAACAAGACAGAGAGCGAAAGAGAGAGAGAGGAGAAGGAGACAGAGAGAAGGAGAAAGATAGAGAGAAAAAGACAGAGAGAGAAAGGAGACAAAGAGACAGAAAGAGAGAGGGAGAGACAACAAGATAGAGACAGAAAGAGAGAAAGGAGAGGGAGATAGAGGCAGAGAGAAGGAGGAAGATAGAGAGAAAGAGACAGAGAGAGAAAGGAGACAAAGAGACAGAAAGAGAGAGGGAGAGACAACAATATAGAGACAGAAAGAGAGAAAGGAGAGGGAGATGGAGGAAAATAGAGAGAAAGAGACAGAGAGAGAAAGGAGACAAAGAGACAGAAAGAGAGAGGGAGAGACAACAAGATAGAGACAGAAATAGAGAAAGGAGAGGGAGATAGAGGCAGCGAGAAGGAGAAAGATAGAGAGAAAGAGAGGAGACAGAGAGACAGAAAGAGAGAGGGAGAGACAACATGACAGAGAGCGAAAGAGAGAAAGGAGAAGGAGATAGAGGCAGAGAGAATGAGGAAGATAGAGAGAAAGAGACAGAGAGAGAAAGGAGACAAAGAAGGAGAAAGATAGAGAGAAAGAGAGAAGGAGACAGAGAGACAGAAAGAGAGAGGGAGAGACAACATGACAGAGACAGAAAGAGAGAAAGGAGAGGGAGATAAAGGCAGAGAGAAGGAGAAAGATAGAGAGAAAGAGACAGAGAGAGAAAAGGAGACAAAGAGACAGAAAGAGAGAGAGCGACAGGGAGAGAGAAGGAGAAGAAGACAGAGAGACAGAAAGAGAGAGAGAAGGAGAGAGACAGAGAAAGAAAGAGAGAGGGGGATGAGACAGAGAGAAGGAGAGAGAGAGACAGAAAGAGACAAACAGAGAGAGGGGAGAAGGAGAGAGAGAAGGAGAAAGTGACATTAGATAACACTGGAGAGAGAGAGGAAGAAAAGGAGACTGAGGGAGAGAGAGAGAGAGGAAAAGAGAGTGAGAAAAAGAGAGAGGGACAGAGAGAAGGAATGAGAGAGAAAAAGAGAGTGAGGGAGGGAGACAGGGAGACCGAGAGAGAAAGAGAGAAAAAGAGAGAGAGTGAAGAAGAGAGAGAGAGGGGAGCGGAAGGGAGCGAGTGAGGAAGAAAGAAGGAGATACAGAGGGTCAATGGTGGACCCCGACGTCATTGACCCACGGTGACGTGGGGAAAGTCGAGAGCTTTCAAAAAACGTATAATATGTCATTCTAATGTTATCGGATATATTGTTTTTGCTAAAAATATTATTATTAGGCCCGAGCCCATACAGGGCAGTAGGGCCTATTGCTTCCGCAACGATGAGTGCATGGACGAAGCCCATGTTTTTGCATTTTGTGCATCAGCACTTCCAATGTGTTTTGACTTGTTTGGTGACAAGTGCAGCCCAAAGCCGCAATATAAAAGGGACAAGTGGCACGTTAGCGCCACCCACAGGGAGTGCCGGGACGGCCGAGTGTGAAGAACGGCCCGTGAGGGCCGTTCGATGCTGCTTGCGGCTTTAATTATTTATCATTATTTTTTGTTCTCTTCTGTGTATGTGCCCATCAGGGGTGTAACCTGTACAGCAGATGAGATTAATATTTGAATAAAAAAATGTATCAAAAAAAAAAATAATAATAATAATAAATAAAGACTATAACCAATAGATTAGACTTTTATACATGTTTAAAGCCGTCTGGGATTGGCCGGCTCAGGTTAAATACAGATTGTCAGGTACATAATGAAGAAAACACATCTGCTTCACATTTCAGGATCAGGACTAAACCAGAACTAAACCTGCACTGGGATTATGTCATGATGCAGATTCAGTGAGTTTCAGGTTTAGTCCCAGTTCATTTCAGATGTTTTGTTTTTATCTTGTTGATGTTTTAAATGACTCTCAAACCAGGAGCCAACCAGGACAAGACGGAGAAACTCTTATCTTCTTTACCATTTAGGTCAGGGGTGTACTTTTTTATGGCAAATTTGAGTAATCCTACCAATATAACCTAAATATCATCACATTGCATTGTCACACAGACCTAATATTATATTTCAAGCCTTATTTAAAGTATGAAGTCAAAACTGTTACTGTCGCCTTCTGTGTCAAATATTTTTAAGATATGGGCCTCAGTGAAGACTTTGTGTCCTGCTTCATAAGATCTCAAAATCAGCTAAACAATTTTACTTTTTACTCTTTAAATACACTTTTAAACAGGTACTTTAATACTTTTACTTGAGTATCTTTTGGATTTTTACTTTTACTTCAGAGTTCACCAGTGTCTTTCATAATAGTGACCAGTTATAGGTTTGGACTGTAAAACAATAAAACACAAATAACAGATATTTAAAAGTTTTATTAAGTCTTAATGCAGGGGTCAAAGGTCACGTGTGGAGCCGCCTTAGCGCTGGTAACGCCGGGGCCCCTCCTCTGCTTCTCCACTCCTCATTAGTCGAGCGGGTCGCTGTGCCTTTTGCTCCAGAGCAGATTTAAGTTTCATCTTCTCCTTTTTTAGGGAGCTCACCTCCTCCTTGGACGACCGCAGCTGTGATGTCGAGCGTTCTTCTTTCTCGACTTCAGTAGCATCTCCGGTAGTGTTGATGCTTGCTCGGTTGTCCATTGTTAGAGGGGTTTTGTCGTCCCTCTGCTCCTTGGTTTTGACGCTCGTGCTCTGGACTGTCTCGCGGCTGCAGGCCTCTGGATCAGTCCAGTGTGGGTGTTTCAGGGCAGCGATCTCAGTGTCTTGTTCTTTCAGTGTCCTGCTCATCACCTCCATGTTCCTCTGTGCAAAGGTCGGTGCGAGCTGTGTGTTCTCCCTCAGTGCACTGTGAAACTGCTCTCTGATATTGTTCTGTGCACTGGTGACACTATCCAGCTCTTTCTCCTTCTTCTGGAGCTTCTCCTTGACTTTATAGAACTCCAGCTCCATTTGAGCTGTAAAGTTGTTGGTGTTGTGAAGCTCCTGTTTCAGACGCATGTTCTCGTGCCCTGCCATGATGTAGAGGTTTCTCAGCTGTTTATGAGCGCTGACGTGGGAAACCAGCTCCTTCTCTTTTTCTTGGAGCAACGCAGTGACTTTTTCTAACTCCAAGTCTGTGTTTGCTGTTGCCTTTTTGAGCTTGTGGAGCTCCCTTTTCACCCCCATCATCTCCTGCACTGACCCGAGATGCTTGATCCTTCTCTGCCGATGGTCCTCAGCCTCTTGACGCAGCTCTTTGTCCTTCTGTTGGAGGGCCTCAGTGAGGTTTTGGATCTCCAAGTCTTTCTCTTCATCAATCCTCTCCTGAGTGTTGAGCCTCAGGTCCAGTGATCGGTTCATTTGGACCTGATTTGCGAGCTCAGCCCTCGTTCGCTCCAACTCTTGGCGGAGCGCCCTGACCAGAGCGCTCTCGTCCAGGGGTACCTTATCCAGGGGTACCTCGTCCACTGGTACCTCGTCCAGGGGTACCTCGAGCAATGGTACCTCGTCCACTGGTACCTCGTCCAGGGGTACCTCGAGCAATGGTACCTCGTCCACTGGTACCTCGTCCAGGGGTACCTCGTCCACTGGTACCTCGTCCAGGGGTGCCTGGGCCGGACCTCTCCCCTCTGGGTGTGAGGAGTCCTGGATGGTGGGAGACTCCAGGTGGGTCTCCTCTGGCTCTTTACCGTCCCCTGTTGTTGTGGGACAGAGCAGAGCGTCCAGGTTGAAGTCCTCATCATAGAGGTGAGTGTCGTCCTCAGGCGTGTACAGGTACCAAGGCTTCATGGTGAAAGTCGTGGAGCGATCGTTTTCTGCGTGTGTTTCCATCGGTGTCTGAGAAGTTATGAGCCAAAGCTGCGCGGGAACTTACCCCTACAACAAACCTCTGATTCTAGAATCTGTAAACAACTCATCTCCACGACGATGAGATCATGTGACGACACGCCCCCCCCCCCCTCACCCCCCCCCCACACACACACACAGACACCCCCCCACACCCCCCCCCCCCACACACACACACACAGACACCCCCCACCCACACACACACACACATATATATATATGTGGCCCTTAATGAGAAAAGTTTGGACAGCCTTGATTTAAGACCATGTGAGTGAATGTCTGTTAAATATGTGAAAATGAAAGAAAACACAAGTGCAGTTTGTGATGAAGAAACAACAACAGATCAGAAAACAGAGTAAAATGGAACTTTCATATCAGTCGTTTCTAAAGATGATTGTTGCTCGATCTGTTTGTTCCCGCTTCCTCCATGACCGGCCCCTCACTCTGGAACATTCAGCCCACCTGAGTCTCATGTTACCTGGGTTAAACCTGACTGGCCTCTCCCTCTCTCTGAAGGAGCACCAGAGACAGAGAGAAGGAGAAGGAGAGAAAGAAAGAGAGAAGGAGACAGAGAGACAGGAGAGAAAAGGAGACAGAAAGAAACAGGAAAAGAGAGGGAGAGACAACAAGACAGAGAGCGAAAGAGAGAGAGAGGAGAAGGAGACAGAGAGAAGGAGAAAGATAGAGAGAAAAAGACAGAGAGAGAAAGGAGACAAAGAGACAGAAAGAGAGAGGGAGAGACAACAAGATAGAGACAGAAAGAGAGAAAGGAGAGGGAGATAGAGGCAGAGAGAAGGAGGAAGATAGAGAGAAAGAGACAGAGAGAGAAAGGAGACAAAGAGACAGAAAGAGAGAGGGAGAGACAACAATATAGAGACAGAAAGAGAGAAAGGAGAGGGAGATGGAGGAAAATAGAGAGAAAGAGACAGAGAGAGAAAGGAGACAAAGAGACAGAAAGAGAGAGGGAGAGACAACAAGATAGAGACAGAAATAGAGAAAGGAGAGGGAGATAGAGGCAGCGAGAAGGAGAAAGATAGAGAGAAAGAGAGGAGACAGAGAGACAGAAAGAGAGAGGGAGAGACAACATGACAGAGAGCGAAAGAGAGAAAGGAGAAGGAGATAGAGGCAGAGAGAATGAGGAAGATAGAGAGAAAGAGACAGAGAGAGAAAGGAGACAAAGAAGGAGAAAGATAGAGAGAAAGAGAGAAGGAGACAGAGAGACAGAAAGAGAGAGGGAGAGACAACATGACAGAGACAGAAAGAGAGAAAGGAGAGGGAGATAAAGGCAGAGAGAAGGAGAAAGATAGAGAGACAGAGAGAGAAAAGGAGACAAAGAGACAGAAAGAGAGAGAGCGACAGGGAGAGAGAAGGAGAAGAAGACAGAGAGACAGAAAGAGAGAGAGAAGGAGAGAGACAGAGAAAGAAAGAGAGAGGGGGATGAGACAGAGAGAAGGAGAGAGAGAGACAGAAAGAGACAAACAGAGAGAGGGGAGAAGGAGAGAGAGAAGGAGAAAGTGACATTAGATAACACTGGAGAGAGAGAGGAAGAAAAGGAGACTGAGGGAGAGAGAGAGAGAGGAAAAGAGAGTGAGAAAAAGAGAGAGGGACAGAGAGAAGGAATGAGAGAGAAAAAGAGAGTGAGGGAGGGAGACAGGGAGACCGAGAGAGAAAGAGAGAAAAAGAGAGAGAGTGAAGAAGAGAGAGAGAGGGGAGCGGAAGGGAGCGAGTGAGGAAGAAAGAAGGAGATACAGAGGGTCAATGGTGGACCCCGACGTCATTGACCCACGGTGACGTGGGGAAAGTCGAGAGCTTTCAAAAAACGTATAATATGTCATTCTAATGTTATCGGATATATTGTTTTTGCTAAAAATATTATTATTAGGCCCGAGCCCATACAGGGCGTAGGGCCTATTGCTTCCGCAACGATGAGTGCATGGACGAAGCCCATGTTTTTGCATTTTGTGCATCAGCACTTCCAATGTGTTTTGACTTGTTTGGTGACAAGTGCAGCCCAAAGCCGCAATATAAAAGGGACAAGTGGCACGTTAGCGCCACCCACAGGGAGTGCCGGGACGGCCGAGTGTGAAGAACGGCCCGTGAGGGCCGTTCGATGCTGCTTGCGGCTTTAATTATTTATCATTATTTTTTGTTCTCTTCTGTGTATGTGCCCATCAGGGGTGTAACCTGTACAGCAGATGAGATTAATATTTGAATAAAAAAATGTATCAAAAAAAAAAATAATAATAATAATAAATAAAGACTATAACCAATAGATTAGACTTTTATACATGTTTAAAGCCGTCTGGGATTGGCCGGCTCAGGTTAAATACAGATTGTCAGGTACATAATGAAGAAAACACATCTGCTTCACATTTCAGGATCAGGACTAAACCAGAACTAAACCTGCACTGGGATTATGTCATGATGCAGATTCAGTGAGTTTCAGGTTTAGTCCCAGTTCATTTCAGATGTTTTGTTTTTATCTTGTTGATGTTTTAAATGACTCTCAAACCAGGAGCCAACCAGGACAAGACGGAGAAACTCTTATCTTCTTTACCATTTAGGTCAGGGGTGTACTTTTTATGGCAAATTTGAGTAATCCTACCAATATAACCTAAATATCATCACATTGCATTGTCACACAGACCTAATATTATATTTCAAGCCTTATTTAAAGTATGAAGTCAAAACTGTTACTGTCGCCTTCTGTGTCAAATATTTTTAAGATATGGGCCTCAGTGAAGACTTTGTGTCCTGCTTCATAAGATCTCAAAATCAGCTAAACAATTTTACTTTTTACTCTTTAAATACACTTTTAAACAGGTACTTTAATACTTTTACTTGAGTATCTTTTGGATTTTTACTTTTACTTCAGAGTTCACCAGTGTCTTTCATAATAGTGACCAGTTATAGGTTTGGACTGTAAAACAATAAAACACAAATAACAGATATTTAAAAGTTTTATTAAGTCTTAATGCAGGGGTCAAAGGTCACGTGTGGAGCCGCCTTAGCGCTGGTAACGCCGGGGCCCCTCCTCTGCTTCTCCACTCCTCATTAGTCGAGCGGGTCGCTGTGCCTTTTGCTCCAGAGCAGATTTAAGTTTCATCTTCTCCTTTTTTAGGGAGCTCACCTCCTCCTTGGACGACCGCAGCTGTGATGTCGAGCGTTCTTCTTTCTCGACTTCAGTAGCATCTCCGGTAGTGTTGATGCTTGCTCGGTTGTCCATTGTTAGAGGGGTTTTGTCGTCCCTCTGCTCCTTGGTTTTGACGCTCGTGCTCTGGACTGTCTCGCGGCTGCAGGCCTCTGGATCAGTCCAGTGTGGGTGTTTCAGGGCAGCGATCTCAGTGTCTTGTTCTTTCAGTGTCCTGCTCATCACCTCCATGTTCCTCTGTGCAAAGGTCGGTGCGAGCTGTGTGTTCTCCCTCAGTGCACTGTGAAACTGCTCTCTGATATTGTTCTGTGCACTGGTGACACTATCCAGCTCTTTCTCCTTCTTCTGGAGCTTCTCCTTGACTTTATAGAACTCCAGCTCCATTTGAGCTGTAAAGTTGTTGGTGTTGTGAAGCTCCTGTTTCAGACGCATGTTCTCGTGCCCTGCCATGATGTAGAGGTTTCTCAGCTGTTTATGAGCGCTGACGTGGGAAACCAGCTCCTTCTCTTTTTCTTGGAGCAACGCAGTGACTTTTTCTAACTCCAAGTCTGTGTTTGCTGTTGCCTTTTTGAGCTTGTGGAGCTCCCTTTTCACCCCCATCATCTCCTGCACTGACCCGAGATGCTTGATCCTTCTCTGCCGATGGTCCTCAGCCTCTTGACGCAGCTCTTTGTCCTTCTGTTGGAGGGCCTCAGTGAGGTTTTGGATCTCCAAGTCTTTCTCTTCATCAATCCTCTCCTGAGTGTTGAGCCTCAGGTCCAGTGATCGGTTCATTTGGACCTGATTTGCGAGCTCAGCCCTCGTTCGCTCCAACTCTTGGCGGAGCGCCCTGACCAGAGCGCTCTCGTCCAGGGGTA
>NW_022986728.1:0-30482 GCF_009829125.3 Periophthalmus magnuspinnatus
GTTGCGCGCGAAGCGCGCAACTTCGTGGCAGCACCGCGACCTTACACAGAC
Organism: Periophthalmus magnuspinnatus; assembly: GCF_009829125.3. Lineage (NCBI taxonomy): Eukaryota > Metazoa > Chordata > Actinopteri > Gobiiformes > Gobiidae > Periophthalmus > Periophthalmus magnuspinnatus. The sequence continues at coordinate 52 of NW_022986728.1, forward strand.
TCCTGTGTCCTAGCAACCCATGCCGTAGGCATGGGTTTGCATATTTGTTGTTGCTAGCATGTCAGCGTCAACATCGAGTCAATGGGCTTCGCCCATTGACTCGATGTTGACGCTGACATGCGTTAACAGTAGTCAATAGGAGTCGTCGTCCCCCATCGCCCCCTGCACAGACTCCTGTGTCCTAGCAACCCATGCCGTAGGCATGGGACATGCATATTTGTTCTTGCTAGCATGTCAGCGTCAACATTGAGTCAATGGGCGAAGCCCATTGACTCAATGTTGACGCACACAGCGCGAAGCGCTCATGTCCCCAAACACACTCCTGGCATCGAGCCCTATCCAAGCCCCCATGCCGCAGGCATGGGCCATACTTGTAACTGCTAAAATGAATGGAAGTCAATGGGAGGTCAATGGCGGACCCCGACGCCATGGCGAATGACGAGCGCGTTAGCGCGTTAGCGCTCGTCATTCGCCATTGACCCCACGGTGACGTGGGGAAGGTCGAGAGCTTTCAAAAAACGTATAATATGTGTTTCTAATGTTATCGGATATATTGTTTTTGCTAAAAATATTATTATTTTTATTATTATTATTATTATTTTTATTTCTTCTTTCATCTGCTCTTTGAGCAGTAATTTGACCCCCTGAACATATTCAAAAACTCACCAAATTTTGCCCATAATTCAGGTCTGCTGAAAAATTTATTTTTTTATGTGGTGCATTATTGCGCATAAAAAAATGGCGCGACAGCGCCCCCTGCAAAAGTCAAATTTTCGGGCGTCAATGGGAGACGTCGACGTCAACTTTCTCATACAGCCACGAAATTTGGTACACGCATTCTTCACGTGATGCCAAACAAAAAAGATTATTATGGCCACGCCCCTTGACATACCGGAAGTCGGCCATCTTGGATTGAAAATTCCGAAATGCCGAGTCAGCGTTTTCGCTGACCTCGCATTTTCGTCAACTCCTCTGAAGGCGCTTCACCTGCAGGGCTGAAAATCACTGTACATCATCTAGACAAGTGGGGCATCAAAAGTTATCAAATTTATGATGATCCCTATTACGGTTTCCGTGCGGCGAAGCCGCAAAATTCCATCGGAATTTTTGCAATTTTCAAAAGTCAAAAGTTGCTCCCGTTTGCGCATGCAAAGTCCGATTTGGCTCAAAATCGAATCAGTTGTAAAACTTTTGGGCCTAAAGCTACTCATTATGATAGAAACTAAATTGGCGCGATAGCGCCCCCTACAGAACATCTAATATATTTGTATGGAAGGCCGAAAATTTAGTTTTCCCAAATGTTACCAAATTTGACACAAAATTCCATTGAGTCATCCCAATCAATAAAGTCAATCAGACCTATGTCGTCTTTTGCACCGTGTTACCATGGCAATGCGCCAAACTGCCAATGTTATCCTAATGGGAATCCTCTCAATTTTTCCCATTCATGGGAAAAATATTAGTTTCATGGAATAATGTGAAATTTGGCACCATGACTCTTCATGTCATCCTGATCAAAAAAGTCAATCAGACCCATGTCATATTTTTCACTGGGTTGCCATGGCGATGCGCGACAGCGCCCATGTTATCCTAATGGGAAAATTTCCAAATTTTCGTACATTTCAAAGTCTTATAACGACTTATTACCGTCAACGACGAACATCAAATTTGGCACAGTGATTCTTCAGGTCGTCCCCGACAAAAAAGTCCAGCGGGCCAAGTTTGTATTTTGCACGGTGTTGCCATGGCGATGCCTGCAAAACCCATGTTTTTGCATTTTGTGCATCAGCACTTCCCATGTGTTTTGACTTGTTTGGTGACAAGTGCAGCCCAAAGCTGCAATAAAAAAGGGACAAGTGGCGCGTCAGCGCCACCCACAGGGAGTGCGGGGCCGGCCTAGTGCGAAGCACGGCCCGCGAGGGCCGTTCGATGCCGCTTGCGGCTTTAATTTTTTATTCTTCTGCTCTTTGAGCAGTAATTTGACCCCCTGAACATATTCAAAAACTCACCAAATTTTGCCCAAAATTCAGGTCTGGCGAAAAATTAATTTTTTTATGTGGTGCATCATTGGGCATAAAAAAATGGCGCGACAGCGCCCCCTGCAAAAGTCAAAATACATTGCGTCAATGGGAGACGTCCCGACGTCAACGTTGCCGTAGAGCCACGAAATTCGGTACACGCATTGTTCAAGTGATGCCAAAAAAAAAAGATTATTATGGCCACGCCCTCGGACGCACCGGAAGTCGGTCATCTTGGATTGAAAATTCCAAAATGCCGAGTCAGCGTTTTCGCTGACGTCGCATTTTCGTCAACTCCTCTGAAGGCGCTTCACCTGCAGGGCTGAAATTGACTGTACACCATCTAGACAAGTGGGGCATCAAAAGTTATCCAATTTATGATGATCCCTATAACGGTTTCCGTGCGGCGAAGCCGCAAATTTCCATCGGAATTTTTGCAATTTTCAAAAGTCCAAATTTGCTCCCGTTTGCGCATGCAAAGTCCGATTTGGCTCAAATTCGAATCAGTTGTAAAACTTTCGGGCCTAAAGCTACTCATTATCACAGAAACTAAATTGGCGCGATAGCGCCCCCTACAGAACATCTAATAAATTTGTATGGAAGGCCAAAAATTTAGTTTTCCCAAATGTTACCAAATTTGACACAAAATTCCATTGGGTTATCCCAATCAATAAAGTCAATCAGACCCATGTGTTTTTTTGCACCGTGTTGCCATGGCAATGCACCAAAGTGCCAATGTTATCCTAATGGGAAACCTTCCAATTTTTCCCATTCATGGGAAAAATATTAGTTTCATGGAATAATGTGAAATTTGGCACCATGACTCTTCATGTCATCCTGATCAAAAAAGTCAATCAGACCCAAGTCATATTTTTCACTGGGTTGCCATGGTGATGCGCGAAAGCGCCCATGTTATCCTAATGGGAAAATTTCCAAATTTTTGTACATTTCAAAGTCTTATAACGACTTATTACCGTCAACAACGAACATAAAATTTGGCACAGTGATTCTTCAGGTCGTCCCCGACAAAAAAGTCCTGCGGGCCAAGTTTGTATTTTGCACGGTGTTGCCATGGCGATGCCTGGAAAACCCATGTTTTTGCATTTTGTGCATCAGCACTTCCAATGTGTTTTGACTTGTTTGGTGACAAGTGCAGCCCAAAGCCGCAATAAAAAAGGGACAAGTGGCGCGTTAGCGCCACCCACAGGGAGTGCCGGGTCGGCCGAGTGCGAAGCACGGCCCGCGAGGGCCGTTCGATGCCGCTTGCGGCTTTAATTAGGCCCGAGCCCCTACAGGGCGTAGGGCCTATTGCTTCCGCAACGATGAGTGCGAAGCACTCATCGTTGCAGACTGTCTTCACGAAGTTGCGCGCGAAGCGCGCAACTTCGTGGCAGCACCGCGACCTTGCACAGACTCCTGTGTCCTAGCAACCCATGCCGTAGGCATGGGTTTTCATATTTGTTGTTGCTAGCATGTCAGCGTCAACATCGAGTCAATGGGCGAAGCCCATTGACTCGATGTTGACGCTGACATGCGTCAACAGAAGTGAATAGCAGGAGTCGTCCCCCCCTGCACAGACTCCTGTATCCCAGCAACCCATGCCGTAGGCATGGGACATACATATTTGTTCTTGCTAGCATGTCAGCGTCAACATTGAGTCAATGGGCAAAGCCCATTGACTCAATGTTGACGCTGACGCAGCGCGAAGCGCTAATGTACCCAAAGACACTCCTGGCATCGAGCCCTATCCAAGCCCCCATGCCGCAGGCATGGGCCATACTTGTTGCTGCTAAAATGAATGGAAGTCAATGGGAGGTCAATGGCGGACCCCGACGTCATGGCGAATGACGGGCGCGTCAGCGCCCGTCATTCGCCAATGACCCCACGGTGACGTGGGGAAGGTCCAGAGCTTTCAAAAAACGTATAATATGTCATTCTAATGTTATCGGATATATTGTTTTTGCTAAAAATATTATTATTATTTTTTTTATTAGGCCCGAGCCCCTACAGGGCGTAGGGCCTATTGCTTCCGCAACGATGAGTGCGAAGCACTCATCGTTGCAGACTGTCTTCACGAAGTTGCGCGCGAAGCGCGCAACTTCGTGGCAGCACCGCGACCTTGCACAGACTCCTGTGTCCTAGCAACCCATGCCGTAGGCATGGGTTTGCATATTTGTTGTTGCTAGCATGTCAGCGTCAACATTGAGTCAATGGGCGAAGCCCATTGACTCAATGTTGACGCTGACGCAGCGCGAAGCGCTCATGTCCCCAAACACACTCCTGGCATCGAGCCCTATCCAAGCCCCCATGCCGCAGGCATGGGCCATACTTATTACTGCTAAAATGAATGGAAGTCAATGGGAGGTCAATGGCGGACCCCGACGTCATGGCGAATGACGAGCGCGTTAGCGCTCGTCATTCGCCATTGACCCCACGGTGACGTGGGGAAGGTCCAGAGCTTTCAAAAAACGTATAATATGTGTTTCTAATGTTATCGGATATATTGTTTTTGCTAAAAATATTATTATTATTTTTTTAGGCCCGAGCCCCTACAGGGCGTAGGGCCTATTGCTTCCGCAACGATGAGTGCGAAGCACTCATCGTTGCAGACTGTCTTCACGAAGTTGCGCGCGAAGCGCGCAACTTCGTGGCAGCACCGCGACCTTGCACAGACTCCTGTGTCCTAGCAACCCATGCCGTAGGCATGGGACATGCATATTTGTTGTTGCTAGCATGTCAGCGTCAACATCGAGTCAATGGGCGAAGCCCATTGACTCGATGTTGACGCTGACATGCGTCAACAGGAGTGAATAGCAGGAGTCGTACCCCCCTGCACAGACTCCTGTATCCCAGCAACCCATGCCGTAGGCATGGGACATGCATATTTGTTCTTGCTAGCATGTCAGCGTCAACATTGAGTCAATGGGCGAAGCCCATTGACTCAATGTTGATGCTGACGCAGCGCGAAGCGCTCATGTCCCCAAACACACTCCTGGGATCGAGCCCTATCCAAGCCCCCATGCCGCAGGCATGGGCCATACTTATAACTGCTAAAATGAATGGAAGTCAATGGGAGGTCAATGGTGGACCCCGACGTCATGGCGAATGACGAGCGCGTTAGCGCTCGTCATTCGCCATTGACCCCACGGTGACGTGGGGAAAGTCGAGAGCTTTCAAAAAATGTATATTATGTGTTTCTAATGTTATCGGATATATTGTTTTTGCTAAAAATATTATTATTATTTTTTTTATTTTTTTTTTTATTCTTCTGCTCTTTGAGCAGTAATTTGACCCCCTGAACATTTTCAAAAACTCACCAAATTTTGCCCAAAATTCAGGTCTGGCGAAAAATTTATTTTTTTATGTGGTGCATCATTGGGCATAAAAAAATGGCGCGACAGCGCCCCCTGCAAAAGTCAAAATACATTGCGTCAATGGGAGACGTCCCGACGTCAACTTTGCCATAGAGCCACGAAATTCGGTACACGCATTCTTCAAGTGATGCCAAACAAAAAAGATTATTATGGCCACGCCCTCGGACGCACCGGAAGTCGGCCATCTTGGATTGAAAATTCCAAAATGCAAAGTCAGCGTTTTCGCTGACCTCGCATTTTCGTCAACTCCTCTGAAGGCGCTTCACCTGCAGGGCTGAAATTCACTGTACATCATCTAGACAAGTGGGGCATCAAAAGTTATCCAATTTATGATGATCCCTTTTACAGTTTCCGTGCGGCGAAGCCGCAAAATTCCATCGGAATTTTTGCAATTTTCAAAAGTCAAAATTTGCTCCCGTTTGCGCATGCAAAATCCGATTTTGCTCAAATTCGAATCAGTTGTAAAACTTTCGGGCCTAAAGCTACTCATTGTGACAGAAACTAAATTGGCGCGATAGCGCCCCCTACAGAACATTTAATACATTTGTATGGAAGGCCAAAAATTTAATTTTCCCAAATGTTACCAAATTTGACACAAAATTCCATTGGGTCATCCCAATTAATAAAGTCAATCACACCCATGTGTTTTTTTGCACCGTGTTGCCATGGCGATGCGCCAAACTGCCAATGTTATCCTAATGGGAAAACTCCCAATTTTTCCCATTCATGGGAAAAATATTAGTTTCATGGAATAATGTGAAATTTGGCACCATGACTCCTCATGTCATCCTGATCAAAAAAGTCAATCAGACCCAAGTCATATTTTTCACTGGGTTGCCATGGTGATGCGCGAAAGCGCCCATGTTATCCTAATGGGAAAATGTCCAAATTTTTGTACATTTCAAAGTCTAATAATGACTTATTATCGTCAACGACAAACATAAAATTTGGCACGGTGATTCTTCAGGTTGTCCCCGTCAAAAAAGTCCAACGGGCCAAGTTTGTATTTTGCACGGTGTTGCCATGGCGATGCCTGGAAAACCCATGTTTTTGCATTTTGTGCATCAGCACTTCACATGTGTTTTGACTTGTTTGGTGAAGAGTGCAGCCCAAAGCCGCAATATAGAAGGGACAAGTGGCGCGTTAGCGCCACCCACAGGGAGTGCCGAGTCGGCCGAGTGCCAAGCATGGCCCGCGAGGGCCGTTCGATGCCGCTTGCGGGTTTAACTTCTTCTTCCTTCTGCTCTTTGAGCAGGAATTTGACCCCCTCATATTCAAAAACTCACCAAATTTTGCCCAAAACTCAGGTCTATCAAAAAAATTTTTTTTCTTTTTATGTGGTGCATCATTGGGCATAAAAAAATGGCGCGACAGTGCCCCCTGCAATAGTCAATATACATTGCGTCAATGGGAGACGTCCCAATGTCAACTTTGCCATAGACCCACGAAATTCAGCACACGCATTCTTCAAGTGATGCCAAACAAAAAATATTATTATGTCCACGCCCCCTGACAAACCAGAAGTCGGCCATCTTGGATTGAAAATTCCAAAATGGCGAGTCAGCGTTTTCGCTGACCTCGCATTTTAATCAACTCCTCTGAGGGGGCTTCACCGGTAGGGCTGAAAATCACTGTACATCATCTAGACAAGTGGAGCATCAAAAGTTATCCAATTCATGATGATCCCTTTTATGGTTTCTGTGCGGCGAAGCCGCAAACTTCCATTGGAATTTTTGCAATTTTCAAAAGTCAAAATTTGCTCCCGTTTGCGCGTGCAAAGTCCGATTTTGGTCAAATTCAAATCAGTTGTAAAACTTTCGGGCCTAAAGCTACTCATTATGATAGAAACTAAATTGGCGCGATAGCGCCCCCTACAGAACATCTAATATATTTGTATGGAAGGCCGAAGATTTTGTTTTCCCAAATGTTACCAAATTTGACACAAAATTCCATTGGGTCATCCCAATCAATAAAGTCAATCAGATCTGTGTCATCTTTTGCACCGTGTTGCCATGGCGATGCGCCAAACTGCCAATGTTATCCTAATGGTAAACCTCCCAATTTTTCCCATTCATGGGAACAATATTAGTTTCATGGAATAGTGTGAAATTTGGCACCATGACTCTTCATGTGATCCTGATCAAAAAAGTCAATCAGACCCAAGTCATATTTTTCACTGGGTTGTCATGGCGATGCGCGAAAGCGCCCATGTTATCCTAATGGGAAAATTTCCAAATTTTCATACATTTCAAAGTCTTATAACGACTTATTACTGTCAACGACGGACATAAAATTTGGCACAGTGATTCTTCAGGTTGTCCCCGTCAAAAAAGTCCTAGGGGCCAAGTTTGTATTTTGCACGGTGTTGCCATGGCGATGCCTGGAAAACCCCAAATTTTGCCATTTTGTGCATCAGTACTTCGGATGTCTTTTCACTTATTTGGTGCCAAACGGAGTCCAAAGCCGCAATAAAAAAGGGACAAGTGGCGCGTTAGCGCCACCCACAGGGAGTGCGGGGTCGGCCGAGTGCGAAGCACAGCCCGCGAGGGCCGTTCGATGCCGCTTGCGGCTTTAATTTATTTTTATTTCTTCCCGTTCTGCTCTTTGAGCAGGAATTTGACCCCCTGAACATATTCAAAAACTCACCAAATTTTGCCCAAAATTCAGGTCTGCCGAAAAATTTATTTTTTTATGTGGTGCATCATTGGGCATAAAAAAATGGCGCGACAGCGCCCCCTGCAAAAGTCAAAATACATTGCGTCAATGGGAGACGTCGTGACGTCAAGTTTGGCGTAGAGCCACGAAATTTGGTACACGCATTCTTCAAGTGATGCCAAACAAAAAAGATTATTATGGCCACGCCCCCTGACGCACCGGAAGTCGGCCATCTTGGATTGAAAATTCCAAAATGCCGAGTCAGCGTTTTCGCTGACCTCGCATTTTCGTCAACTCCTCTGAAGGCGCTTCACCTGCAGGGCTGAAATTCACTGTACATCATCTAGACAAGTGGGGCATCTAAAGTTATCCAATTTATGATGATCCCTTTTACGGTTTCCGTGCGGCGAAGCCGCAAATTTCCATCGGAAATTTTGCAATTTTCAAAAGTCAAAATTTGCTCCCGTTTGCGCATGCAAAGTCCGATTTTGCTCAAATTCGAATCAGTTGTAAAACTTTCCGGCCTAATTCTAATGTTTGTGAAAGAAATCAATTTGGCGCGACAGCGCCCCCTACAGAATAACAAATAAATTTGTATGGAAGGCTGAAAATTTAGTTTTTCCAAATGTTACCAAATTTGACACAAAATTCCATTGGGTCATCCCAATTAATAAAGTCAATCAGATCCATGCTTTTTTTTGCACCGTGTTGCCATGGCGATGCGCCAAACTGCCAATGTTATCCTAATGGGAAATCTCCAAATTTTTCCCATTCATGGGAAAAATATTAGTTTCATGGAATAATGTGAAATTTGGCACCATGACTCTTCATGTCATCCTGATCAAAAAAGTCAATCAGAACCATGTCATATTTTTTACTGGGTTGCCATGGCGATGCGCGAAAGCGCCCATGTTATCCTAATGGGAAAATTTCCAAATTTTCGTACATTTCAAAGTCTTATAACGACATATTACCGTCAACGACGAACACAAAATTTGGCACAGTGATTCTTCAGGTCGTCCCCGTCAAAAAAGTCCGAGGGGCCAAGTTTGTATTTTGCACGGTGTTGCCATGGCGATGCCTGGAAAACCCATGTTTTTGCATTTTGTGCATCAGCACTTCAAATGTGTTTTTTGACTTGTTTGGTGACAAGTGCAGCCCAAAGTCCCAATAAAAAAGGGACAAGTGGCACGTCAGCGCCACCCACAGGGAGTGCGGGGCCGGCCTAGTGCGAAGCACGGCCCGCGAGGGCCGTTCGATGCCGCTTGCGGCTTTAATTATTTTTATTATTTTTATTTCTTCTTCTGCTCTTTGAGCAGTAATTTGACCCCCTGAACATATTCAAAAACTCACCAAATTTTGCCCAAAATTCAGGTCTGCTGAAAAATTTATTTTTTTATGTGGTGCATCATTGGGCATAAAAAAATGGCGCGACAGCGCCCCCTGCAAAAGTCAAAATACATTGCGTCAATGGGAGACGTCGCGACGTCAAGTTTGGCTTAGAGCCATGAAATTTGGTACACGCATTCTTCAAGTGATGCCAAATAAAAAAGATTATTATGGCCACGCCCCCTGACGCACCGGAAGTCGGCCATCTTGGATTGAAAATTCCAAAATGCAAAGTCAGCGTTTTCGCTGACGTCGCATTTTCGTCAACTCCTCTGAAGGCGCTTCACCTGCAGGGCTGAAATTCACTGTACATCATCTAGACAAGTGGGGCATCAAAAGTTATCCAATTCATGATGATCAATTTTACGGTTTCCGTGCGGTAAAGCCGCAAAATTCCATCAGAATTTTTGCAATTTTCAAAAGTCTAAATTTGCTCCCGTTTGCGCATGCAAACTCCGATTTTGCTCAAATTCAAATCATTTGTAAAACTTTTGGGCCTAAAGCTACTCATTATGACAGAAACTAAATTGGCACGATAGCGCCCCCTCCAGAACATCTAATATATTTGTATGGAAAGCCGAAAATTTAGTTTTCCCAAATGTTACCAAATTTGACACAAAATTCCATTGGGTCATCCCAATCAATAAAGTCAATCAGACCTATGTCGTCTTTTGCACCGTGTTGCCATGGCGATGCGCCAAACTGCCAATGTTATCCTAATGGGAAACCTCCCACTTTTTCCCATTTATGGGAAAAATATTAGTTTCATAGAATAATGTGAAATTTGGCACCATGACTCTTCATATCATCCTGATCAAAAAAGTCAATGGGACCCATGTCATATTTTTCACTGTGTTGCCATGGCAATGCGCGAAAGCGCCCATGTTATCCTAATGGGAAAATTTCCAAATTTTCGCACATTTCAAAATCTTATAACGACTTATTCGCTTCATTGAGGAGTGTGAAATTTGGCACAGTGATTCTTCAGGTCGTCCCTGTCAAAAAAGTCCAGGGGGCCAAGTTTGTATTTTGCACGGTGCTGCCATGGCGATGCCTGGAAAACCCATGTTTTTGCATTTTGTGCATCAGCACTTCCAGTGTGTTTTGACTTGTTTGGTGACAAGTGCAGCCCAAAGCCACAATATAAAAGGGACAAGTGGCGCGTCAGCGCCACCCACAGGGAGTGCCGGGTCGGCCGAGTGCGAAGCACGGCCCTGTTCTGTTCTCAAAAGTTATCCAATTCATGATGATGCCTATCATGGTTTCCGTGCGGCGAAGTCGCAAAATTTCATCGGAATTTTAGCAATTTTCAAAAGTCAAAATTTGCTCCCGTTTGCACAAGCAAAGTCCGATTTTGCTCAAATTCGAATCAGTTGTAAAACTTTCAGACCTAATGCTACTCATTATGATAGAAACTAAATTGGCGCGATAGCGCCCCCTACAGAACATCTAATATATTTGTATGGAAAGCCGAAAATTTAGTTTTCCCAAATGTTACCAAATTTGACACAAAATTCCATTGGGTCATCCCAATCAATAAAGTCAATCAGACCTATGTCGTCTTTTGCACCGTGTTGCCATGGCGATGCACCAAACTGCCAATGTTATCCTAATGGGAAACCTCCCACTTTTTCCCATTTATGGGAAAAATATTAGTTTCATAGAATAATGTGAAATTTGGCACCATGACTCTTCATATCATCCTGATCAAAAAAGTCAATGGGACCCATGTCATATTTTTCACTGTGTTGCCATGGCAATGCGCGAAAGCGCCCATGTTATCCTAATGGGAAAATTTCCAAATTTTCGTACATTTCAAAATCTTATAACGACTTATTCGCTTCATTGAGGAATGTGAAATTTGGCACAGTGATTCTTCAGGTCGTCCCTGTCAAAAAAGTCCTAGGGGCCAAGTTTGTATTTTGCACGGTGTTGCCATGGCGATGCCTGGAAAACCCATGTTTTTGCATTTTGTGCGTCAGCACTTCCAATGTGTTTTGACTTGTTTGGTGACAAGTGCAGCCCAAAGCCGCAATAAAAAAGGGACCGCAGCCCGCGAGGGTTGTTCAATGCTGCTTGCAGCTTTTTTTTTTTTTTAATCAGAAGAATTTTCAGTCCATCAGTGAATTAAAAAACTCACCAAATTTTGCCTGATATTGTGCTGCGCAAGAATTTAAAAAAGAATAAAACAGTTCCATATTTCTATCAAAATGGTACGACAGCACCACCTGCAAATATGAAAATGCATATTATCAATGGGAATCATACGTTTCCAGTGGAATTTCCCATTTTAAAAATTTGCTCCCATTCACGCATGCAAAGTCTGATTGGTCTCAAATTTGAATCAATTGTAAACCTTTCTTGCCTAAACCTAGTTATTGTCAAAGAAACAATATTAGCATGATAGCGCCACCTGCAGAATAACAAATTTGTATAGCGGCCCAAAAATATAGTTTTCTGAAATATTATGACATTTTATACAAAATTCCATTTGATCATCTCAATCAAAAAAGCCAATGAAAACTATGTTGTATTTTTAACCGTGCTGCTATGGTGATGTGTGAAAGCACCAATGTTATTCTAATGGGAGTGAAAACAAAATTTTCCATTAAAGAGAAAAAATAATGTCATGGAGCATTGTGAAATTTGCCACAATGTCTCTTTGTGACATCTTGATCAGAAAAGTCAATGGAAACTATATGGCATTTCTTACTGGGTTGTCATGGCGATGTGTGAAATCTCCCATACATTTACTACGTGCTTTAAAAAAACCATAAGATTGTATTGTCACAGTCGGTTTGGGTTTTGTGCTATGCCATAGTTGGCACATTGGTGCTAGTGCTGATGATAAAATGACTAGGACAGATGCAAAACCTATTCCAGGTCAGGACTAACTTGTACTTACCTTTGTAAATGATAATAAAATGCATATTAATGTTTAGTAATGGTAAATGGTCACATTTTTATATATAGGTGTCACTTTGAAATTAAACAAAATGCAGAGCACACCAACAACTTCAAGTCTGTGAGCGTACTTCGTTTGACAGATGCATTTAGATGTGCATGGGTTCTGTAAAGAAATAAAAGAATGAAACTGAGGTTTGCTCCTATGACTGTTGTGTTGATTTTGACTGCTACTGGTTTTATTCAGAAACACACCAGAAATAACTGTATTATGTGATAACTTCAGAACTATTTACCGCAACTGATTAAAGGCTTAATATCATATTAAACAAACTATAATATAATTTATTTAAAATGCCCAAATGCCCATGGTGTTTTACTATTTAATTGCTTTAAGCAATGTTAAATACATGGGAATTTAAATATTACAGTAAGGAAACTGACAGTAATAAATCTATAATATATAGGTCTATATTTTTCTCCTCCATTCTGCATGAGTATGTGGTAACACACGTGCAAAGCCAAACTAGTAAATCTAGGGGAAATGCTACAGTCAGTAGTGTTGTTAGTGGATATATTGCACAATGGCATGGTATGCCATGATATATTGCATAATGACATGGTAAAAATGATTCTTAACATACATACAAATGCACCATAAATATACCAAACTTCAACATTAGGGCTGGGCAGAATGAGGAAAATCAAACCCTGATCCGCTTTCATATGGTGATTCTCTTGTCTATATGATATAACTGTCAGCTCGTAGTCACAATTTTTTCCATCCACTCCTATTGGTTAGCTGTTGTAGGTGTCTGTAGTGAGTGCTTTAACCAATCACAGGGTAGTGTAAACTCTCAGAAGCCGAATTTATGTATTTTAGGTTTGTGGTGTTTTAAACTTTTCTGCACTTACAATATTATCCTCTTTATTAATCAAAACCACTCCTGAAAGAAAAAACAAACAAAAAAATACTCCAATTATATTTTATACATTATGTCAAAATGTGCCAAAATAATTATTTTTACATAATTTCTAAATATACATTACAGCTAATTAATTCACTAAAATGTTTCCATACATTTTCTATTAAATAAATACAAATGAGTTTCATTTCAAAGATTTTATTTATTTTATCAGTTCAAATTGACAAAGACCATTTACAATGTTAATCCATACAGCTGTGTTGTTCTAACATTTAAAATTTTGTTTATAGATATTAACATATATAACATACAATACTAACATGCCATTATTGTAGATCACAACATTAGCCATGTAACTGTAAACCAAAACATTACACACATACTTAAATGTATAAAACCAACTATATTCAAATTATTTTTGTAAAGCCCAAAATCCCAACAGCAGTCGCCTCTTAGGGCTGACCACGAAAATTCATTTAACCAACAGAAAGTTAGAAAATCAACAATGAAACAGACAATGCAGACAACTGTCCCAGAGCACCCCTGTCCTTAGATTCTCCTTCTCGGCAAGGAAAAAAATAAAAATAAATGGGAAAAAGAGAAACCTGGAGGAGAACCACAGTGAAGGAGAGGTCCACTCCCATGGACAGACTGGCTGCAGATGTGTCAAGGACTAATGTGCATCCATTGGCAGATGGAGTTCAGTCTGTAGGGCCAGAGCCACTCAACTAAGGGAGAGAGAGGGTCCCAGACCAGAAAGGCACCAGGCCAGGTGAAGGAAGGGAGGTTCCAGGTCCACAGAACAGGATCAGGGCACAGGAGGGCATCAAGGGTCCAGTGATCGGGTAGACAGTGACCAGGCATCTGAAACAATTGCACTCCCCAGAGAGGAGTGGGACAGGGAACAACATGTGAATAGCAATGAACGAACTCCAGATGAACTGAAAGTGAAAGTTTATGTGAAATCGCATAATCACTAAGCATTACAAAAACACACGTTTTTATTTTCTTTATTCATTTCAGTATTTTGAACCACTCTTTGTCTGACCCATCACCTAGAACCTGTTTGTCCTGGGAGACCCTATCAGGAGCATAAAGCCCCTCACAACATAGCTCCTAGGATCATCTGGGCACGCAAACCTCTCCACCGCGATAAGGTGGTGGTTCAAGGAGAGGAGGAAAGGAAAGGAAACACAGGACAGAGAGAGAGAGAGAGAGAGAGGGAAACAAAGGACAGAAAGGTCAGAAAGAGAGAGAGTTAACAAGAGACAGATAGTTAGAGAGAGAGGAAGACAGTTTGAGAGTTAGAGTGAGGGAGTTAAGCGTTAAAGGAAAAGGGAGAGTTGGAGGGGGGGAGTGAGTTAGAGAGTGGGATTTTACTTCTAGACTTAGAGAGAGACATTTGGGGCGGGAGCTAGAGAGAGTTAGAGGGAGAGATGGTGATGAGAAAAGACTCAGTTACAGAGATAGATTTGAGGTAAAGACAGATGGCTACATAGAGATGGTGAGAGGAAGATGGAAGGAAAAAGATGGAGAGGGTGGTGGAGGGAGAGAATCGGAGATGGAGTTAGACAAAAAGAGATATAGTGAGTGTGAGAGAAAGAGTTGGGGAGAAGGAGGGGGAGAGAGAAAGCGTGCAGGTGAGTGAAAGAGTGCAGGTGGACCAGTCAGTGGAACTTTGACAAAGGACAAACCATACAGTATGTGTGCACTCATCACTGTACGGTCACATTAACTACAAACATATAAAAGAGCTAAGTATACAATAAAAACACATCACCTGATTACAACACTTTTTTAAATTCATGATTAACAAGACACATGATAAACACTACAACAAGACACTAAGTCAACAACCATCTAAAACCCATTACAACAATCTCAATGATCCATAATTAAAACAACTTCATGTAATAAATATATAAATACATGACTAAGAAGAAGCGATGCGTAACAATGTAAATACATGATTAAAAACGAAGCGACGTAACAATGTGATGAGATGTCAATAAACAACAACTGTCCATTTTAAATAAACCAATTCAGACTAATGTTATGCCTATGTAGATGTACATTTGAAAGAAAATACTATCCCTTCATGGTCGCTGAAGTACGTTGGCACCACTACAGAATCTATGTCATACTCTGTAGATTTCACATATAAATGATCGATTAATGTCCCCCTCTCTGTTGTGGGAGATGTGACATATTGAACATAACCTTTTTCAATCATAAAATTGCAGAGATTTGAAGATTTCAATATGTCATCATTAAAATCTCCCGTCACTGCCACAGTGGCACAATGTGATTCAAGCCAATTCAATAATCTGTCCAAATTATACTTAAATAGAGACATGGGGTATGACGGTGGACGGTAAATAACAGAAACTATAATTTTATACTCTGCAAAATAATTCACTAAACATTCTAAACTAAAATCTCGTACTGTGATTTCATAGTTAAGCTTTTCTTCACAGTAAATACCAACGCCACCGTGCTGTTGGTGTAGTAAACTAGTCAGTGCTGGATGGTTACTCTGCTGATAAGATAAACTACGGGGACGACTATGGAAGTTATAACCTTCAATGTGACTAGTTTGAAAAGATGAATTTACAGTTAACCATGTCTCTACCACAGCGATACAGTTAGGCTGCCAGTGCTGTGTGCATAAAGCCAAATCAGACACATGCCGCTCTAAACCATGAACATTCATATAAAAGAATGTCAGGACATGTGCCTCTTGTAGGTGCCAGGGCATTCTCTCGACTATGAAGGGAGGCATGTTCTGAAGCGCCGTTCTAATGCCATCGTTACAATAAATGGCATCTTCATCAAAGTCCTGAACAACAAGACCCTCTAAACTTCTAACGCGACTAAGGGCCACATACGCCTGACCCGCTGTGAATACTTGTTTAAGGGACACCACTGCTTGATCTACGGTAACGCCTTGTACTTTATGTACCGTACACGCCCACGCGAGTTTAAGAGGAAACTGACGCCGCTTTTCCCCTCGTTTATTCGCCTGCTCCTCCTCTGGTTCTATGCGGGTAGAACCAGTCAGGTGAGCAGGGGAACGTGTTTGCCTCCTCCTCTGTGCGCCTACTCGATCGTCGTCAAATTTAACATAGATTGCAAGAGGAGGCTGTTTATTTTGAGGATTTTCAACTATATGTGTTACAATACCACATACCCCATTTACTAAACCGTCAGCTAAATCTACATTTTTACAGAGCATAACACGCGCATTTACACCCAGGATTAATGACTCCTCCAAACTGGCTTGTTTGGATTTATGGAGATGGCCTTGTATCTCGATTAACTTCCCGGTCTTTTTGTCATAGCCAAAATCACGCGCACTGATTGTTACCTTTTCTGGACAAACTCTATTCAATATCTTTAAATTATAATTTGATACAAAGCTGTTTTTGGTGAAAATGTGTAACACGTCGGGATCTTCGCCTGTTTCACAATGTTTTAATATATCTATGTCTCCATCAAGCAGTGGTGTCAACCTTGAGCGGACTCTAAGCCGATTTAATAGCTCTGCAAACATGTTATCTTTTTGTCTGACTACAATTGTTAACTCCGCAATTTTGAATAAATCTGTAAATAAATTAACACCTATGTTTTCTTTGTACAGAGCTTGACCCATGACCGGTGATAATTGATAGAAATCCCCAACAGCGATAACAGACACATTTCCAAATGGAGAAAAGTCACCTGACTGTTTAATTTGACGCAATCGCCCATGAATATAAGTAAATAATTTTTTATCAACCATGGATATCTCATCGATAATTACAATTTGTAAATCCATGTATTTAACGCGCAGTGTATTAATCTTTTCCTCCCCCAGTGGTGTGTAGGGGAGGGAAACATTAGTACCGATACTAAATGTTGTGTGGATAGTAGCCGCCTGTAAATTATATGCTGCTATCCCTGTTGGAGCCGTTAATAAAACACTAACGTTATCCGGACTATGGCAAATAGGAGCAAATAGACGCGACGCCTCGTACTGAATTGCTCTGATCAGGTGACTTTTCCCTGTGCCTGCTCCACCTGTGATAAAAACATGCAATGGGTCTGGGTTGTTACCAGCTACTTTATCCAAGCACCATTGCCGTATTTTGTAAAAAATGGACAGCTGTTGCTCATTCAGAGTTTTCACAAGTAAAAGACCCTCTTGACGACTCATCACATTTCTTTTCTCTATGTGACAAACTTGTTCGTTTCTTACAGCCAAGTCTGGAATAGCCTCTTGCTCCTGCTCAGAACCAACAGCCTGCAACATCTCTCTGAACTCCTCCCTCGACTCCAACCTCTCCACTTCCTGTTCTGGGCAGAGCAAGCCCCATGCATCCTCATGAATCTCTCCAGATTCCATCTGCTCATGAACCTCATCCAAGTCCTCAGCTGCAAGTTCGAAGCGACGCCTATTTGAATCAACTATCGATTTAACCAATTGCACAGACCCGTCACTCAAACACACATCCCCAGTTTTATAAAAAAGTTCAAATGTTTCAAATGGAGGCGGCTTAAGATCTGTGTCGACACGATACGGCATGAATAGCTGAAGAATACTTTGATGAAATAACTCTGTGTTTTTAGTCTCAGAAAACCGCGCGTATCTAACAACTGCGGGCTTGGTCCGTGTTCTTTTGGTAATTGCACCTAATCCGTTCTGTAAAAGAATTGGATTTTTACATTTGTCCGACGGCCCGAGCAAGCGATATTCGGATACGAATGTCGCGATGCACATGTCATTAAATGTGCTGTTGTTTGGTCTACTTTGATAACGATCAATGGTGTTTGTCATCCAAATATCTTCCCCCATTTCATCATCTATTTCGCCAATTGGTTTGCTCATACGCACTATATTATCACCAGTCGGTACAAATGTAACTTTTCTTGAAAACTCCTTTAAGTGCATGCTTGTCACGCGGTAGACAGCTTCCTGTGCAGAGACATCACGATTATGAAGATAAACGCTGCCTAATTTTTTAAATGCCTCTTTTGCACTTACATTACCTTTAGAAGCTTCTTTTTGTGCATTACTTAACAATAAACCCATGTCTCTCTCTGCTTTAGAAATATATGAAATTATGTAAACGACACAAGCCCACGCATCTACAACGTACTGGATGTCCATATTGGCGTTCCAGCAGGTTAATAATTTCTCGTTGTAGTTATTGATCCAAGTTTCCGCCACGTCCCTCTTTAAAACTATGTGTGTGTGTCCATCTAAAACACTGTACACCTGTTCAAATGTGAACTGTGATAAACCCAACGACGCAAACAACTCTTCAGCACTAAGACACAGGTTATTTTCATCAACAATAGCATTCTTCAGCACACTCATAATAAACTCCGCTTCCTCTTTTGTAACAAGAGGCTCTGAATCAGGGTCCTTTTGTTTGATAAACGTGCGTGCAGATACCGGACGTGGAAAATTAAAACGACAAACTTTGTTGTTTTTTTTGCATGTTTTTGAGTGACGCTTAGAATGCTACTGCACTGAAGTAACTTTTTCCAGTAAATCCGGATCAGAGGGTAGTTCACACGTAACATGTTTGTCAACAAACTGAACTACCTCCTCATCTGTATTTACTCCAAGCTTTGGAGCATTTTCAATCCAAAATAAACAATGGACGTGGGGAGACCCGCGCTGTTGGAATTCTACGCGATAAAAATAATCTATGACTTTACCGATTGGCTGAGCGGGGGAAAGAATAACTTTACGTAAAAAATGCCGCCAACGGGAGTCAAACATGCGAGCCGCGGTTACAGGGTGACGACGTAAAAGGTCACACCTCTCTGCCCAATCTAAATCTTCAACACGCCGGGTACTACCTTCCTGCTTTAAGAGCGTTTTAAGGAGGCTTGGCCAGCGGAGATCTGCGGAACTAAATGAACAAAACCACGTTGGAATACCAAGCTGACGGATACACGCAAATAAATCTTTTTGTGCAGTCTGCCAGAAGGGCGGGGTACCTCTAATAGGCTGCATAAAACGATAACCATTATCATACTGTAACAAATTTTCTAAAGTTCCTTCACCTGCAGCAGCATTGGCCTGACCAGAATGTCCCTTTCGCAACGCTATCGAAACTTTCGACACGACCTGTTGAACTTCTAACATATACAATGCCAAGAAAAGAAACTTAAAATTTTGAGCAAATCTACCATCCACATGCAGCAGCCTGTTAATGAAATATCTGCACATGGTCAAAGGAACAGGCCGAGGACTATGAAATGTATTACGACCAAATGGAAATTCCTTTGGAAAGCATTTAGCCTCATTGTCTTTATCGGACAACAGACTAACCGGACTATTCCCCTCAGCTGGAGCCAAATTTAAAATGCCTTCAAAATAGTGGTCAAGAGCTTCCTGAGCAATATCAACCGGCATGAAAAATGTATCCTGATACATACAATGACGCTGTCTATCATGGAGAAGCTCATCATCCAAATCTTCCGCCTGCTCCTGTCCTGCCCGTTTCTCTGTGTCCAGATTAACATCTGCACCCGTCATCTTCACCGCTTCTTCTACATTAATGTCTGCACCCGTATCCATAGCTGCTTCTTCTTCCCTAACAAATTCATTTACCCACTCTTCATTAAAATCAATGTCTAAATAATACTGATTGTTTTGTTTGAGAAATGCAATGGCCCTCCTTACGCGCTCTGTATCTACATACTGATACTCATAATGTCCTTTATATGTAAGTTTACGTTTAAGTTTTACTGGTAATAGACAACCATCCATGTTACTACGCGGCAATAGCTTCACTGACTCGGTAACTCTAGAAGGCACACATGTGACCGGACCATGGATCCCTCGCTGACCCCCCTTTGGCAAAGCTAAAACTTGCATGAAATTAATATTAAGAGCAACTATGTGCTGTTCAATAGTGTTCAAGCAGGCGAGCTCAGGTGGAATATCGTCCAATTGCAAATTATTCACTGAGCATTCTGATGGCATTTGACCTTTACACAGTTTAGAGTTGCATGTGTAGCAGATCCATAAACTACCTCTACAATCAGAGAGCGGGCACGGAGCTGGACAATCATTATCACATGTATGTAAATAGGCCTCAGAGATACAGGTATTGGCTACATCCGCGCATTTCGGTTTAACCATAAAGTCATCCTTTCTACAAGGCAAGACCTGGTTTCTAAATAATAGCTTTAAACACACGCAGCAAACGTACTCTGGACCATCTTGATCTTCCTTTAAAAATTGTTCCCAAACATAAGTGAATTTTTCCCGTTTTTGTTTCAATTGCTTTTGGTTGTTCCTGAATGCTGCCCGAGTTTTGTTTTTAAATTGTTCATTATTATATTTTTGTTTGCCAAATGCTTTTACTTTTTGTTGATGTTGAGGATTTGCTTTGTACTTACGTTTACTGGCTGCCTTTACATTATGTTTATGCTTTATATTAACTTTGTATTTCTGGATGCTGGCAGCTTTAAGTTTATTTTGATAATTTATATTAACTTTATATTTCGTGATACCAGCAGCTTTAAGTTTATTTTGATGATCTAGATTAACTCTATATTTGTGGATGCTGTCAGCTTTAAGTTTATTTTGATGATTTACATTAACTCTATATTTGTGGATGCTGTCAGCTTTAAGTTTATTTTGATGATTTAAATTAACTCTATATTTGTGAACGCTGGCAGCTTTAAGTTTATTTTGATGATTTAAATTAACTCTATATTTGTGAACGCTAGCAGCTTTAAGTCTACTTTGATATTCTAAATCAACACTGTATTTACGTTTATATGTTGATTTAAGATGTTCTCTAAACTCCATGCTGGTTCTGTATTTCTGTTTATTTGCTACATTAATTGCTGCCCTTTTTTTCTTTCTATACTCCAAATCATCTCTATATTTTTGTTTAACTCTTTTTTGTAAGGCATCTCTAACATGTGGGTGTCTATAATGTGTCCGCTGTTTTTCCTTGATCGTCTCATGATGTGTGTTGTAGTTGCTTTTTAAATGCTTTATTTTTTTCTTTTGCATATACTTTGATAATTTAGATTTTATATGAATTTGATCATCTACATTAACCTGTGATTTGGGAGCTACCTTTTTAGACCTAATATTGTAGCTCTCCATTGATAATCGATAGACTCGGCAGCATTCATAACAATCATTAGCACTTGGCATTTTGACACAAATGACATTTTCATAATGACAATTGTTGATATTCTCTAGGTAGATGCCATTGTTTGATACAGGCTTGGTAGTACAACCATATTTAAGCCAGTGTCCATCATAAAATGTATAAATGTCGACGCCTAAATAATCTGCGGCCGCATGGATTTCTACTTCTGTGGCCCATGTGCCAACTTTACGCATGTTTGACACACTGATATATTGGTCCACAGACGAGTGGCCATCGCGCAATAGGGTGTTGTATTTAGAAGGATTTTTTTCAAGCTGTTTCACAATTGCAAGTCTAATTTTTCTATGGTATTTTTGTGTGCCACTAATGGCTTGTGACACAGCCCGAAAGAAACAATTACCATCCGCAACAATTTTGTCATTTTGACATGGTGCACCTAATGGCCCTACAGTTTTAGGATCTGCTACACTGGGCTTCTGAAACTCAGCCTTAATGTGTTTACATAAATCTTTACAAACACATTCATTGAGGGGGTTGAAGGACAGGGCATTGTCTTGAACACTGGTAAAGAGCACATCTAACACAACTTCACTGTCCTGGTTTGTGTTTTTGTCAGGGAGTACAGAAGAAGAAACTTCTGCGGCCTCTTGGCACTTTAAGCCCCTCACACTATCAGAAACAACTTCAATGTCCTGCTTTGGGTTTTTATCAGGGAGTACAGAAGAAGAAACCTCTGCGGCCTCTTGGCACTTTAAGCCCCTCACACAATCAGCTGCAACAACAACATCAACACCAGTCAATTCAAACCCTTTGAAAGACTCCTCTGAGTCATCACCAAAGCATGCAGCCAATGTGCAAAAAAAACTATACAGCTCATCAATATGACTAAAATACATAACCACACTTTTACCATCAGGATCTACCAACCCTTCAGCACTACGCGAGTGAGAGTCCACCACAGCATACCGCCCATTGTCTTTAATAACGGCACAAGCAGCACCACAGAGTGTCATAAGACATGTGTTGTACTGTGCCAACATTTGCTCTAAAGCACCATCTAAGGTTACCCACGCGCCCACCTCAATAAACTCATGCTCAACAACATTTGCAGCCCCATTAACTGGCTGACTGAAAGAAAAGCTAAACTGCTGCCCATCTATAACTGACTCACGTGGCAGGTCTGAAGCAATTAACAAGTCACGCCCATGAGTCAAGCCCCGATTCCGCCTATCTGTGTACAGTGCATCCCCAAGATTCAAAACCAAATCTAACTGCCTCTGATCCCATGAAAACACATTACACACCGAGTGCTTAGCTAAAGCTACCAAAGCTATCGCCATACACTGTACACCTGCATACTCGAACCTAAAATCACCCTGATGAAAACTACCCCTAACGACAGAAGGAATACCGACGGGTACAACATGTGCACAAGACTTATCTTTGTCAGAAGCTCTCTCCTCTTGGACAGCTGGTGGAGGGCTGAGAAGAGAAGGCTGACTGGTCACAGAAGAAGAAGGCTGACAGGTCAGAAGAGGACAGGTCAGAGGCGGCAGCGGCGGGGTCACAGGAGGGCTGATGTCCATGGCCTTAAAGATGCAAAGAAAATATATTATTAATTAATATATTAATTAATTATTAACTAATCTAATCAGGCTGTTACTGTACACTTAATTTTTCTGAAATACAATACTAATACTACTACAATAATAATAATCTTAAAAATAAACTCACCTCATCCATCAACATCTGCATTTGGTCCCTGGAACTGGCAAGTGACGTTCCTGGAGTCACTTCCACATCTCCGGACTGCAAAAACATGTCTACATTAGCACATATTCTGTTTAAATGATAAACATATTGGAGAATAAAAACAAAACACAAGAAACAAAACAAACCTCGTCCTCCAGGAAAGTATCCAGGATGACGACGCTGGTAGGGGACGTTCCTGGTGTCACCTCCACCACAACTGCCTCCGCCTACAAAACAATATATAATTAAAAACAATTACAGGCAACAATGTGTAGAAGACAATCAACATATTCAAAATGACACAAACCTGGTCCTCCAGGAACGAATCCAGGATGGCCACGCTGGTAGGGGACGATCCTGGTGTCACCTCTACCACAACTGCCTCCGCCTACAAAACCATATATAATTAAAAACAAGTACAGGCAACAATGTGTCAAAAACAATCAACATATTAAAAATGACACAAACCTGGTCCTTCTCCACTGCAGGCACGAAGCTGGATGGTGAGCCGGGTCTCACCTCCACAACCACAGGCGCTGCCCCCACCTTCATAAAATGTAATAATATTAATTTTTTTTTTTTAATAGCACAAATTCAACAAAAACATGTCTGAAAATGTGTAACACTCACCTGCCGCTTGGGCTGGCGTTTCTTTGAGGAAGCAGCCTTGCGACGCCTCGCCCGAGACGTCTAAAACAAAAAAGGATACATAAGTTACTCAATCTCACACCAGGCAATTGTTAACTTTTAGCAATGAGAAAATAACACAAGACGCTTACCTTCTTTCCCGAAGGAAAGGTGGCCACGTCCTCCACAGAGCTGGTCAGGCCAAATGGAAACCTCGCATCCATCTCGACCAGCATAGCAGGGCTGAAGAGGACGGGCGACAGGGGGATGGAGAAGACGGTCTCCACCTTACAACAGAAATTTAAAAAAATATATAAATCACAATACAACAATAATGTCAACGTCAATATTTAAAGACAGGAATGACATTCACTAACCTCCCGTTGAACCAGGCGCCCCTTGGGACCCACAGGGGAGGCCGAGTCCCTAGGCTGGTTCTGTAACGAAAATATACATTAAGAAACAGAATAAACCACTTGGGCTTGAAACTAAAAAAGTAACAATCTCTCACCTTTCTGCCCCGCACAATGGGAATCCACTCAGGAGGGGGTGGTCGTGGCACGGGCAGCGGTCCCGTCACAACCACTCTTGGCGAGACCCTTCTGGTGGATGTGCGAGGGCGGGGCGCCGCCACAGAGGAAGCGGGGGAAGAGACCTCTAGCTGCGTGTAGCAAGCCTGCCACAGCAACTGAACAAGGATTCCCATCCCAGCGTCATCACTCAGGTGGATCTGAAACAAAATTATAACGACATGTTACATAAAACCACTCACATGCAAAAAGGAAGTTGGTAAAATGAGAGCGTAGATTGTACTTACGCCATCCCTGCACCACAGCTCTCGTCGGTGTCGGGGAAAGTGGTCGGCTATCTGGACAAAGTTGACCTGAAAGCGGGCTGACACACGGTGGTACTCCTGGCGAAGGAGGGTCTGAATTTCCACGCTGCCAGCAAGGCGAGGTGGGAAATCCACGACACACACCTTAAGAAATAAATCACCATTTACCAACTACACAATACAATCATTATCAAAGAATTGCAGCTATTTTACATACCTTTGGCCAGCGGCCGCAGACATACCTGAGGAGTTGGCCAAACTCCTCTGCAGCCTCGTCAACCGTCCTGCTGGCCGTGAGGTTGTTGCACGGCGCCATGACACACACCAAAGCGGGCTCTGAAAAAAAGACAATCATTCGTTCAACTTTCTCAATGACATTGTTCATGGTTCAACTATTTAATATTTACCAAAGATGATCTAATGGTCATTACTAAACTCACCTTTGGGTAGGTGCTTAGCCGTCATAGCCGCCAGCTGCATCCGAAGGTCACGGGCAGAACCTCCGGGAGTCGCACTGATGGCAAAGGACAGGCAGCCCTCTGGCATCGGCACGATGGCATCAACGACAGCACGAAGATGCGAGTTCCCGACAATCAGAACGAACTAGAAAAAAGAAGAAAATATTTAACAATCCTCAACTATTATTTAAGAATTTGTTTCATATTGAAACTCATAGACTTGCCTTCTTGTCGGAGGACAAGTCCGGCGGCAAGTCCAACTTGTGGCACTTCCCGGTGACGGTGGAAGTTGGCCACGGCTTCACCGAATGGCGAGAACCAGTACCAAGGCCTAAAAAAGAACCAAGTTTAAAAAAAACCTCAGCATTTACAAAACTAGACAGACATGAAGGTTGTAAAAACATACTGAAATACACTTACGGGTAAAGGTCTCGGCACCGGTGGAAAAAGGCGGAAGGTGAACCGCTATCGGGAAAGCAGGCTTTCCCTCAAGCTGCTCCTCCCTCCTCCTCTTCGCAGCAAGGGAGCGCTTCCATCCCTTGTCCTTAGGCATCTGAAAATAACAAAGTTATAATTGTTACAATTAAAATAAATAAACGTAATATTTTAAGAGTCAAACCTAGCCCTAAACCAATACATTGGAAAGTAAAAGGTATAAACTAAATATTTCTAATATATGCATCTAACTGAAATGATGTCAGGGCCCCGATTTTGCACTTGTGCTGCATAATCTACTGACCTTGTTATAGTATTTACTGGAAAATCGCCTGCCTCGAGCAGCTTTAAGATTAATCTTAGCAAGTAGGATCACACCCTGACCAGCAGTTACCAAACCACAACACAAATGAGCTACAAAACCAAATCGTATATGCATGAAGCTTAATGATATTTACAGGTACAGTTATGGACAAGACCAAGACCAGGACTAAAATTAACACCAGAATGGAGCATGCTCAACACTGTTTAAAGCAAAGTATTCAACAAAATGACTGAGCATAAGCTGTGAAGACACACATAGTAAGACCAGACCAGGAAAAGACCAGGACCAGACCCATATAAAGCAAAGTTATGACCAATATGAGTGAGCATAAGTCGTATAACACACACTGAACAATAACAGTACAACCAGGACTGGACCAAAATCCAATACATACACATATGGTTACTACAAGAGTTTAGTAAAATAAAACAAAACCTACTCTACAATATAACAGTGACAAAACAGTGAGTGAACCAGGATTCAGGTCCAAAACCATCTCAAAACAGACTAAACCAGACTAGGTCCAAACCCTTTCTAGTAGAGGACCTGGCCAGGACTAGACCAGGACTAGACCAGAACACAAGTGAAAAATTCTATCTCTTCTGAGACACTTCAAAGAGCACACATTCACAAAACAGACACTGCAACTGCATAGGAATCAAGACTCCTGCTCTTGGAATGAGTGATATCACTGGCTGTTTGTAGGTTCACTGCTTTCTGATTGGTTAACACATATCAAACTCTGGACTAGATCAGGACAACACCACGACAAGACCAAAACAGTTCAAAGCCAAGTATTCACCATGATAAATGAGCATAAACTGTATAAGACACACTCACAATTGCATTAAGACCAGACTAGGACCAGACCGGGACTAAACCAGGACTAAACTAGCTCTAAACCAGCTCTGGACCAGGACTAGACCAAACTAGGACTGGACCAGACTAGGTCTAAACCCGTTTTAATCCAAGACTAGACCAGGACAAGACTAGGACCACACCAGGACCACACCCAGACACATTTAAAGCAAAGTTATGACCATTACGAATGAGCATAAGTCGCAATATACACAATTAACAATCACAGTACAACCAGGACTGGGCCAGGCCTAGACCGGGCCTAGACCAGACCCAGACCAGGCCTAAACCAGAACACAAGTGAACAATTCTATCTGGTATGAGACACTTCAAACCACACACATTCACAAAACAGACAGTCACTGCAACTACATAGCAACGGCATAGCAACCAAGATTCCCGCTCTTGGAATGAGAGATATCACTGGCTGTTTGTAGGTTCACTGCTTTCTGATTGGTTAACACATATCAAACTCTGGACTAGATCAGGACAACACCACGACAAGACCAAAACAGTTCAAAGCCAAGTATTCACCATGATAAATGAGCATAAACTGTATAAGACACACTCACAATTGCATTAAGACCAGACTAGGACCAGACCGGGACTAAACCAGGACTAAACTAGCTCTAAACCAGCTCTGGACCAGGACTAGACCAAACTAGGACTGGACCAGACTAGGTCTAAACCCGTTTTAATCCAAGACTAGACCAGGACAAGACTAGGACCACACCAGGACCACACCCAGACACATTTAAAGCAAAGTTATGACCATTACAAATGAGCATAAGTCGCAATATACACAGTTAACAATCACAGTACAACCAGGACTGGGCCAGGCCTAGACCGGGCCTAGACCAGACCCAGACCAGGCCTAAACCAGAACACAAGTGAACAATTCTATCTGGTATGAGACACTTCAAACCACACACATTCACAAAACAGACAGTCACTGCAACTACATAGCAACGGGACCAGGATAAGACTAGGACCACACCAGGACCACACCCAGACACATTTAAAGCAAAGTTATGACCATTATGAATGAGCATAAGTCGCATTACACACACTTCACAATCACAGTACAACCAAAACTGGACCAGGACTGAAACAGGACTAAACCAGGATCAGACTCATTTAAAGCAAACTTACAGCTTATGAATGAGGATAAGTTTTATAACACACTTACAATCACATAACAACCAGGACCAGATCAGGACCGGGCCTAAACCGTTCTTACACAGGGCCATATCAGGACTAGACCCGGACTAGGCTATACTGGACCTGACTGGACCGGGACTAGACCAGAACACAAGTGAAAAATTCTATCTCTTCTGAGACACTTCAAACTGCACACATTCACAAAACATAGGAACCAAGATTCCCGCTCTTGGAATGAGTGATATCACTGGCTGTTTGTAGGTTCACTGCTTTCTGATTGGTTAACACATATCAAACTCTGGACTAGATCAGGACAACACCACAACAAGACCAAAACAGTTTAAAGCCAAGTATTCACCATAATCAATGAGCATAAACTGTGTAAGACTAGACCAGAACACAAGTGAAAAGTTCTATCTCTTCTGAGACACATCAAACCGCACCCATTCACAAAGCAGACTATCACTACAACAGCTTAGCAATCGCATAGAAACCAAGATTCCCGCTCTTGAAATGAGTGATATTATTGGCTGTTTCTAGGCTTTCTGATTGGTTAAAACAAACAAACAAACACACACGCACACACACAGGACCAGAACCAGGACTAGACTGGGTATAAACCAGGAATAGACAAAGACCAAAACTTAAACCAACAAACGTCATAGTGACTCAACATCATATGTGAAAAGCATTATTTTAAAATCACAGTAGGTCTATGCAAATGAGTTTATTAAATTTTTCCCCAAAATCCCATGCATACACAAATGGTTACAACAACAGTTAGCTAATTAAAATAAAAGCTAGTCTAGAACATAACAATGACAAAACAGTTAGTAGACCAGAATTCAGGTCCAGAACCATCTCAAAACAGACTAAACCAGACTTTAACCCGGGACACTGGACCTGTACACATAATACTGGACCTGACCGGACCGGGACTAGACCAGAACATAAGTGAAAAATTGTCTCTTCTGAGACACTTCAAAGAGCACGCATTCACAAAACAGACACTGCAACAGCATAGGAACCAAGACTCCCGCTCTTGGAATGAGTGATATCACTGGCTGTTTGTAGGTTCACTGCTTTCTGATTGGTGAACACAGAGCACTCTAGACCAGGACCAGGACTAGACCAGGTCTAAACCAGGACTAGGCTAGATCTAACCCAGGTCAGACCAGACCAGAACTAGACAAGAACACAAGTGAAAAATTCTATCTGTTCTGAGACACTTCAAACCACACATATTCACAACACAGACTGCAACTGCATAGGAACCAAGATTCCCGCTGTTGGAATGAGTGATATCATTGGCCGTTTCTAGACTCACTGCTTTCTGATTGGTTAACGCACGCACGCGCGCACACACACACACACCCACACACACACAAAGACCAGACCAAGGACTAAACTTTAGCACTTTAGCACTAAAACTATAGTCCGTAGAAACACATACAGCCTCATGTTACAAGACCGTGACTAAACAAGAATATTAGCAGTTTAACGCACACATACACAGCCCATATAAACCATTAGGCACACAGCACATGGGGAAACGCCCTAAATAAAACGTTACCTTAGCTTTTACAAAATAGACAGTGAATATTAGCACATTAGCACGCACACATACACAGCCCATATAAAACATTAGACCAGGACTAAACCAGAACACAAGTGAACAATTCTAACTGGTATGAGACACTTCAAATCAGTAAGGATCAGTAACAACAAAACAGAGCAAGAACAGACTTAATACAACTTTTACAACGACAATAGGTCTAAAACTGGCCTGAACATGATCAAAACTTGGACTAGATCAGGACTACACCACAAGAACAAAACCGTTTAAAGCAAAGTATTCATGAGGACAAGACACACATACAATTGCAGTAAGACTGCAGTAAGACCACAAAACTTAAACCAACAAACATCATAATGACTCAACATCAATTGTGAAAAGCATCATTTTAAAATCACAGATTATCTGTGCAAACGAGTTCATTCCATTTACATTACATACAAGTCCCCAAAATCCAATACGCAATACACAAATGGTTACACAAAAGCTAGTCTAGAATATAACAGTGACAAAACAGTGAGTAGACCAGGATTCAGGTCCAAAGCCATCTCAAAACAGACTAAACGAGACTTTAACCTGAGACACTAGACCTGCACACATAATACCGGGCCTGATCAAAACCTAAACCAAATCATAGCAGAACTCAAAGTGGTTCCTAACAAACAGCGCACACAGTTTTGTCCTAAGCTGCAAGTTTACAGTCATGTCCGCGCATAAAGAACTCTCCTGAGGCCCTGACAAGTGCCCCTGACACGTGCTACAGGATCCAGCTACGATGAGCTACCTACTAGGCCCAACAAACACTTTAACGCAATAAAGTTATATCTGCATAAGTACAAATCAGCCACAAGTTACAAGACCGAGACTAAAGAATAATATTACTACTTTTAGGCACACAAAAACCTCTATATAGGCCAGTATTTGATAGGACAACAGCACCATGCAGCTGGGATTAGCGGCTACTAGGCCTACCTTGGTACTAGGCCTCACTAGCACTTTAGCACTA